>NC_091981.1:226116600-226242185 GCF_044704955.1 Pristiophorus japonicus
GACACCGCGTGCTCCATCTCCAAGGACACCCTGGACCGGATGTAAGAGCGGAAGAGAGGCAGGCAGTCAGGTTGAACGACCCCCTCGACCGCCCGCTGCCTGGACCGGCTGATGGCACCCTTGGCCGTGCCCAGGAGCAGTCCTACGAGGAGGCCTTCGGACCTACCCGCTCCCCTCCGCACAGGGTGCCCAAAGATCAGGAGAGTGGGACTGAAGTGCAGCCAGAATTTCAGGAGCAGCCCCTTCAAATAATGGAACAGGGGCTGCAACCTTGTGCACTCAATAAAAACATGGAACACGGACTCCTCCAGACCGCAGAAATTGCAGGCGGCCTGGGAGTCCGTGAACCGGCTTAAAAATTTGTTGCACGGCACTGCTCCGTGCACCACCCTCCAGGCCAAGTCCCCGATGAATAGTGGGAGGACCCCTGCGTAGAGTGCCCTCCATCGGGGACCCCCGCCTCCTCCGGACGGCAAGATGGTGCGCCATGGCGTGTCCGGACGGCCGGCGAGGATGGCAAAGTTGAGGGTGTGCAGGAGCAGCCCGTACAGGAAACCCCTCCGCGCGGAACTGAAAGGCACGGAGGGGATTTCCCCGAGGCGGCTCAAGTTGTGAGGCGCCGGCCCCCGAGGGAGGTTCCGGGGTTTGGCGCCGATGAGGAATTCCGTCCGGACGGGGGTCAGTTCGGACGGGATCTCCCCACGTGCTTGAGCCTCCTCGATACACCTAACGGAGTCAGGGCCCAGAGCTGTTTTTAGCGACTCGATGGCATCGGCCGCGCGGCGGACGTTGGCAGAATTTAGGCGCCGCGCCAGCGTGACTGGCGCCATCCAGCCCGCTCCTCCGCCATCGAGCAGGTCCCTGACCCTGGTCACCTCACCAGCCACAGCCCTCTCTTCCGACCGCCACATGAAGCCTCGGCCGTGGAGGTACGGATTCCCGAGCAGCGGCTCCTGCAGGACGGCCGCCACTCCAGCCGGCGGAGAGCTGCGCTTGGTGGAGACTTTGTTCCAGACCCTGATGAGTTCCCTGTAAAAGACAGGCAGCTCCCGGAGGGCGGTCCTGGCACCCCCCAAGTTCACAAACAGGAGCTGCGTGTCATAATTGAGGTCGAGCTGCTGGCGGAAGAAATACCTCGCCAGAGCACACCACCTAGGAGGGGGCTCGACGTAAAGGTATCTCTGCAGGGTCTGAAGACGGAAAGTCGCGAGCTGGGCGCTGACGCACACCAACGACTGACCGCCCTCCTCAAGCGGGAGACTCAAGACCGCGACAGAGACCCAGTGCTTCCTGTTGTTCCAGAAGAAGTCCACCAGCTTCTTCTGTATCTTGGCGACAAACGCAGGGGGAGGGGTCAAAGTGACCAGCCGGTACCACAGCATTGCGGCCACCAGCTGGTTTATGACTAGCGCTCGACCCCTGTAGGACAGCACTCGGAGCAGTCCTGTCCAGCGCCCTAGGCGAGCGGTGACCTTGGCCTCCAGCTCCTGCCAGTTCGCCGGCCAGGCTTCCTCGTCGGGGCTAAGGTAGACTCCCAGATAGAGGAGATGGGTCGTGCTCCAGGCAAAAGGCCTGAGCTCCTCCGGCAGGGAGTCCACCCGCCACTGACCCACCAGGAGTCCGGAACATTTCTCCCAGTTGATCCTGGCGGAGGACGCGGCCGAGTAAATCTCCTGGCACTCGCGCATCCTCCGCAGGTCAGCGGGATCCTCTACCGCGAGGAGCACGTCATCGGCGTAAGCCGAGAGGACGACCTCCACGCCCGGCCCTTGCAGAGCCAGTCCCGTCAACCTCGTCCGCAAGAGGCGCAGGAAAGGCTCCACGCAAACGGCGTATAACTGGCCGGACATGGGGCATCCCTGGCGCACCCCTCTCCTAAAGCGAAGGGGCGCCGTCAAGGACCCGTTAACCTTAATCAGACACTCCGCGGCGGCGTACAAAAGTCGGATCCGGGCGACGAAATGCGTCCCGAACCCGAAAGCGCGCAGAGTTCCGAGCAGATAGTCGTGATCCACCCTGTCGAACGCCTTCTCTTGGTCGAGGGATAGGAAGGCGACCGACAGACCAGCCTCCTGGGAGCAATGGATGAGGTCCCGGACCAGATGGATGTTGTCGTGGATCGTCCGGCCCGGGACCGTGTATGACTGGTCGGGGTGGATCATGTGGTCCAGCACGGCACCAAGGCGAGCAGACATCGCCCTGGCGAAGATTTTGTAGTCCGTGCTGAGGAGGGAGACCGGGCGCCAGTTCTTAAGGAGGCGGAGATCGCCCTTCTTAGGCAGCAGGACGATGACTGCCCTGCGCCAAGAGAGGGGCATCTCCCCGGTCGCCAGACTTTCCCCCAGGACCCGCGCGTAGTCGCTCCCCAGGACGTCCCAGAACGCCCTGTGGAACTCCACGGTCAGCCCGTCCAGCCCCGGGGATTTTCCCCTCGAGAGCCGGGCGAGGGCACCGGTCAGCTCCGCCAGGCTTAGCGGAGCTTCCAGATTTTCGGCGCCCTCCGGGCTGACCTTCGGCAGGTCCTCCCACAAAACTCTACGCGCTTCCTCGCTGGACGGATCCGGAGAGAACAGAGCCCCGTAATATTCACGGACCCTGTTGTTGACGCCCTCCGGATCCGAGACGAGAGAGCCGTCGTCGGCCAGCAGCGTCAAGAGCTGCTTACGGACACTCTGCCTTTTTTCCAGCGAGTAGAAGAAGGGGGAGCCGCGGTCCAGATCCCGCAGGAACCGGATCCGCGACCTCACGAACGCGCCTCGGGACCCGACGAGCTGCAGGTCCTTCAGCGCGGCCTTCTTCGCTTCGTACACCGTCCGCAGGGCCGGGTCCTGGACGACTTGACCGAGACGGGCTTCCAGGTCGAGCACCTCTTTTTCTAGGCGCCCGACTCTGGCCGCCCGCTTCTTGGTCGACCCCCTCGCGTACTCTTGACAGAAGACGCGGACGTGAGCCTTGCCCACGTCCCACCATAGCCTCAAGGAGGGGAAGCCCCCCTGCTTCCTTCTCCAGTCGGACCAGAATCGACGGAACGAGTCCTGGAACCGCACGTCCTCCAGCAGCCGGTTGTTAAAGTGCCAGTACGCGGACCCCGTCCTCGCGCGGAGCGAAGCGAGCTCCGCCCACACCAGGTGGTGGTCCGAACACGGCACCGGCCGCATGGAGGCCGCCGGGACGCAGGAAACGTACGCCCGAGACACGTAAAGGCGGTCGACTCTAGACCATCCAACTCCAGGCCTCACCCAAGTAAAGGCGCTGGAGTCGGGGTGGAGATTTCGCCAGACGTCCACCAAGTCGAAGGACCCGACCAGGTCCCTCAACTTCTCCATCGCCGTCATGCACTGCGGGGCACCGGAGCGGTCCCTCGCCTCGAGGGTGCAGTTAAAATCCCCCCCGAGGACAATGCAGTCGCCGACGTCGACGGAGCCAAGAAGAGCGGACACCTCTTCAAAGAAGCGCGTTTGCTGCGGGCCGGGATGAGGGGCGTACACGTTCACGAGATGGAGCGGCACGTCCCCCAGGCGAACCGTTACGTGCAGCAAGCGGCCTGGCACGGGCTCCTCGACCCCCAAGATCTCCGGCTGAAAATGCGGGCCCAGCAAGATGGCCACCCCACTAGAAATGGCGGTGAGGTGGCTCATGCGGACCTCTCCTTGCCATTCCAGGAGCCACGTGGCTTCGTCTCCCGGAACGGTGTGGGTTTCTTGCAGGAAGCACACCGCATATTTCCCCTCCCGCAGGAGCGAAAAATTGTCAAATCTACGGCGTGCCCCTCTGCCGCCGTTGATGTTGAGGCTGGCTATGGTTATCTTCATGACAAAAGCATAGTGCAACCTCTACCTTAACCTATTGTGGGGGAGGGAGCGGAGTCTTTTGTTGAACTCCGCTCCCTCCGCAGCCCAGCGAGGAGTCCCTCGAGCTCGCGCAGCTCAAGGTGCTGCTCCTTTGTCAAGGGCCCGCCCGCGGCCAAGGTTTTAACGGCGGCGCGGACGGACCCCTTGATCAGCTCCGGCTCGGACCATTTTTCCAGGGCCAGTCGGGCTTGGTCGCGGCGACCCCGGCTCTGGGCCAAAAAGTCCCGGAGTTCCTTTGCAGGAACGAGGAGGGCCTCAGCGGCGGCCGCGAGCAGATCCACCGCCTCCCTGGCGGTGGTCTCTAGGTCTTCACCCGCGTCCCCCACCGAGTCCCCGTCCTCCTCCGGGAGGTGGCCGCCAGCAGCCGGCCCATCGACCGCACAAGGTACGGCAAATGAACCGGCCGCTCCAACCGGCCCTGGCACTGCCCCGATCCCACCCCCAGGATCGTCGGCAGAGGAGTCCCCACTGGGCTCTTTTAAAAATGGTGCTGGGTCGGGAAATGACAGCGGAAGGGGTTCCCCCTCCGCCCCAGGAACCGGAGAACAAGGAGAGACCCGGCCATAGGAAATCCCCAGGCCCTCCAAGTGCTCCAGCTCCAAAGTAAGGGGCGAGGGTGGGTGTTCCTCCCCCTCCCCGCTGCCACCCCCCGGCCCAGCATCTACAGTATCATTAAAATCAATTGTTTCATTCTCTGCCGGGTCGAGCAAATCCCGGGGTAAGTTGTGTATTGGCTGGGCGGGCTCAGGTTCGGCCTTTTCGGCCCCGCCCGCCTCGGTCCCCGGGACGCTCGACCCGGCGGCTACGCATTCTTCCACTGGCCCCACGCCCCCCACGACAGGCAGATCTTCCACGCCCTCCCCAGGAGGCAGCGGCTGGGCAGCCTCGACTGCCTCACCCTCCCCGGGGAAAGACTCCTCGCGCCTGCAGCGCAATTTGGGGGCGCTGGTGGGGGACGCGGGACACGCGGCGGGCACCGCCTCCTCCGCGGAGGGATGTTGTTCCCCCTCCGCCTCATTGGGGCGGTGCCTCTTTTTGTTCCTGGGGGCGCGCGGAGTCAGGGAGACCTCCATGTCTGCCGAGGCCTCCCGCTCCGCCCCCCCCTTTTCCTTTTCTTGCCCGCGCCTGGGCCCCTCTGTGGTGTTATTCAAGGGCCCGGGCACGGGCTCGGGGCACCCCGCGCTCGCCGGTGACTGGGTTGGGCTGAGCGCGGTGGTCAGACTTTCCGGCGCACCGAGGGGACCCGCCTCTAGATGTTTTTCCTTCTTCCGCGCCTTCTTTCCGCTCGGACGCTCTCCCTCCCCCCCGCCGGAGGCCCTGAAAACAAAGGCCTCCGACGATGCCCGCGCACCCATGGCTCCCGGCACGCGGACGCAACTAGGGGGAGGGGTGGCGGCGGCGCCAGCTATGGCCGCCTTCGGTGGTTTGGCGGCCTTGGAGGCGGGGCAGTTCTTGCGAACGTGCCCCACCTCCCTGCAGGCATGGCACCGCACGCCGTCCGACGTCCAGAAGACGCGGTAGGCAGTCCCCTCGTGCACCACATTAAAGTGCCCTTCTGTCAGGTCCTCCCGCGCCAGCCGGACAAAGAGCTGGCGGCGGAAGGAGAACACGTGGCGCAGGCTGTTCTCCCTGAGGCCGAGCGGTATGGGGTTGATCCCCGACCTTACCTCCCCCAGTTGGTGTAGGTGAGGGAGGAGGAGCTCAGCGGAAACAAAGGGCGGGACGTTTGACACGATGACCCTCTGCGCGGTGGCCTCGAGAGGGTCCACCGGCAGGAACGTCCCGCCCACCGTGAGCCCCTTTTCAAGGGCCAGGGACACCGCCCGCTCCGACCCCAGGAAGAACACGGCCTTCCCAGACATCTTGGAGGCTGCGACAATGGCCGAGGGGCCGACTACCCCAGCCATCGCCCGCACGCACTCCTCGATGGTCATTGTGGGGTGAGTGTAGCTCTTGACCCCGTGTTTTTTCGTAATTAACCTAAATGGTGGCAGGGCAGCGGGTGGCGCAGGAGGGGCCGTAGAAGCGGTTGCCACCTGCGCATACGTCCTTGCTGGCCCTGCCACCGGCGTGGATGGGGTCGCCATCACGGGGTCCCTTTAAGGGCTACACCCACCCCAAAGTCACAGGCCTTAATGGTCTTTATTAGGCCTCTTGTAGATTGACTGAGCAGAGGAGCCCTTAATGAGGTACCTCTCCCCTAGTTGGCAATTGGGGAGGGGCCTTGCTCCCTCTGCTCAGTTGTCTTAAATGTTTTTTTTAAAATTAAATTTGGAAGAAAGAGGCTCTCAGAGAGAGAGGGGAGAAACAGAGTAACAGAGAAAGAGAGAGGGGGGGGGGTGGGAAGGGGGGGACTGCGAGGGCAGGTCTCCCCTCGCAGCTGTGGGTGGGTGCACTCCCCAGATGGCAAAAACACAAAAGTCCTTGGGGTGGTCTTCAGGTGGGGGGAGAAGATGTCTTCACCTGGGGTAGCTGGAGCCACCAGGCACTCCTAACGATCTTTAATTGGGTGTTTAATAACAATCTTCAGCCTGGTAGCTCCAGCTATCCCAGGCTAGGCAAATGTGGGGGGTGGGGGGGGTTCCAATTGTGGGGGGGGGCCTAGTTGTAAGCAAGGCCCCCACACACACTACCACACACACACACACCCCCCGCGATGTTCCGGCCCTCAGTGGTCTTCTTTCCTCCCCCCACCGAAACAACAAAGTCTTTTTGGGAAATGCACCCACACCCACCTGTAGAATGTAGAGTCTCCCTCCTTCCACACTGGATGTTGTTGTGGTTTTTCCCCCTCTCTCCAACTCTTTGCAGAATGGTGAAAAAGATGTTGAAAGTTTTCTTTTTTCCTCCTCTCCCTCTGGATAAAAGTTGTAGTGAAGCCCCTTCCTTCCTTCTCTTCCTGGGCTGGTCTCAGGGCTCTACAGGCAGGAGCTAAAGTTGATAGCAGCTCCTCTCACAGCTCACAGCTCCAACTGTGCAGGACACGCCTCCACTGCTTCACGATTGGTCCCTTGGGCATGAAACTCTTTTGAGTTTATCTGTGAAAACATAAAACATTAAACGGTGCCACCCGACCTGGGTGACACTCCAGACATTTACAAGGCCCTTTTTTTTTGCCCCCTTTTTTGTGGGTTTTTTTTTTTTTTTTTTTTTTTTTTTTTTTTTTTTTTTTTTTTTTTTTTTTTTTTTTGGCACTAAAATCACAATTTTTCCCCAGTGCCCCCTATAAAAGGGAAGGGGACACTAAAAGCACCGGCAATTAAAACAAGTTAAACTTTAAAACGTAAAATCAAATTAAAATTTGGTTGCCGGGCGTGATGATGCACTCCAGTCCCTCCGGTGCCCACCTCTCGCGGAAGGCCGCGAGCGTACCGGTGGACACCGCGTGCTCCATCTCCAAGGACACCCTGGACCGGATGTAAGAGCGGAAGAGAGGCAGGCAGTCAGGTTGAACGACCCCCTCGACCGCCCGCTGCCTGGACCGGCTGATGGCACCCTTGGCCGTGCCCAGGAGCAGTCCTACGAGGAGGCCTTCGGACCTACCCGCTCCCCTCCGCACAGGGTGCCCAAAGATCAGGAGAGTGGGACTGAAGTGCAGCCAGAATTTCAGGAGCAGCCCCTTCAAATAATAAAACAGGGGCTGCAACCTCGTGCATTCCATAAAAACATGGAACACGGACTCCTCCAGACCGCAGAAATTGCAGGCGGCCTGGGAGTCCGTGAACCGGCTTAAAAATTTGTTGCACGGCACTGCTCCGTGCACCACCCTCCAGGCCAAGTCCCCGATGAATAGTGGGAGGACCCCTGCGTAGAGGGCCCTCCATCGGGGACCCCCGCCTCCTCCGGACGGCAAGATGGTACGCCATGGCGTGTCCGGACGGCCGGCGAGGATGGCAAAGTTGAGGGTGTGCAGGAGCAGCCCGTACAGGAAACCCCTCCGCGCGGAACTGAAAGGCACGGAGGGGATTTCCCCGAGGCGGCTCAAGTTGTGAGGCGCCGGCCCCCGAGGGAGGTTCCGGGGTTTGGCGCCGATGAGGAATTCCGTCCGGACGGGGGTCAGTTCGGACGGGATCTCCCCACGTGCTTGAGCCTCCTCGATACACCTAACGGAGTCAGGGCCCAGAGCTGTTTTTAGCGACTCGATGGCATCGGCCGCGCGGCGGACGTTGGCAGAATTTAGGCGCCGCGCCAGCGTGACTGGCGCCATCCAGCCCGCTCCTCCGCCATCGAGCAGGTCCCTGACCCTGGTCACCTCACCAGCCACAGCCCTCTCTTCCGACCGCCACATGAAGCCTCGGCCGTGGAGGTACGGATTCCCGAGCAGCGGTTCCTGCAGGACGGCCGCCACTCCAGCCGGCGGAGAGCTGCGCTTGGTGGAGACTTTGTTCCAGACCCTGATGAGTTCCCTGTAAAAGACAGGCAGCTCCCGGAGGGCGGTCCTGGCACCCCCCAAGTTCACAAACAGGAGCTGCGTGTCATAATTGAGGTCGAGCTGCTGGCGGAAGAAATACCTCGCCAGAGCACACCACCTAGGAGGGGGCTCGACGTAAAGGTATCTCTGCAGGGTCTGAAGACGGAAAGTCGCGAGCTGGGCGCTGACGCACACCAACGACTGACCGCCCTCCTCAAGCGGGAGACTCAAGACCGCGACAGAGACCCAGTGCTTCCTGTTGTTCCAGAAGAAGTCCACCAGCTTCTTCTGTATCTTGGCGACAAACGCAGGGGGAGGGGTCAAAGTGACCAGCCGGTACCACAGCATTGCGGCCACCAGCTGGTTTATGACTAGCGCTCGACCCCTGTAGGACAGCACTCGGAGCAGTCCTGTCCAGCGCCCTAGGCGAGCGGCGACCTTGGCCTCCAGCTCCTGCCAGTTCGCCGGCCAGGCTTCCTCGTCGGGGCTAAGGTAGACTCCCAGATAGAGGAGATGGGTCGTGCTCCAGGCAAAAGGCCTGAGCTCCTCCGGCAGGGAGTCCACCCGCCACTGACCCACCAGGAGTCCGGAACATTTCTCCCAGTTGATCCTGGCGGAGGACGCGGCCGAGTAAATCTCCTGGCACTCACGCATCCTCCGCAGGTCAGCGGGATCCTCTACCGCGAGGAGCACGTCATCGGCGTAAGCCGAGAGGACGACCTCCACGCCCGGCCCTTGCAGAGCCAGTCCCGTCAACCTCGTCCGCAAGAGGCGCAGGAAAGGCTCCACGCAAACGGCGTATAACTGGCCGGACATGGGGCATCCCTGGCGCACCCCTCTCCTAAAGCGAAGGGGCGCCGTCAAGGACCCGTTAACCTTAATCAGACACTCCGCGGCGGCGTACAAAAGTCGGATCCGGGCGACGAAATGCGTCCCGAACCCGAAAGCGCGCAGAGTTCCGAGCAGATAGTCGTGATCCACCCTGTCGAACGCCTTCTCTTGGTCGAGGGATAGGAAGGCGACCGACAGACCAGCCTCCTGGGAGCAATGGATGAGGTCCCGGACCAGATGGATGTTGTCGTGGATTGTCCGGCCCGGGACCGTGTATGACTGGTCGGGGTGGATCATGTGGTCCAGCACGGCACCAAGGCGAGCAGACATCGCCCTGGCGAAGATTTTGTAGTCCGTGCTGAGGAGGGAGACCGGGCGCCAGTTCTTAAGGAGGCGGAGATCGCCCTTCTTAGGCAGCAGGACGATGACTGCCCTGCGCCAAGAGAGGGGCATCTCCCCGGTCGCCAGACTTTCCCCCAGGACCCGCGCGTAGTCGCCCCCCAGGACGTCCCAGAACGCCCTGTGGAACTCCACGGTCAGCCCGTCCAGCCCCGGGGATTTTCCCCTCGAGAGCCGGGCGAGGGCACCGGTCAGCTCCGCCAGGCTTAGCGGAGCTTCCAGATTTTCGGCGCCCTCCGGGCCGACCTTCGGCAGGTCCTCCCACAAAACTCTACGCGCTTCCTCGCTGGACGGATCCGGAGAGAACAGAGCCCCGTAATATTCACGGACCCTGTTGTTGACGCCCTCCGGATCCGAGACGAGAGAGCCGTCGTCGGCCAGCAGCGTCAAGAGCTGCTTACGGACACTCTGCCTTTTTTCCAGCGAGTAGAAGAAGGGGGAGCCGCGGTCCAGATCCCGCAGGAACCGGATCCGCGACCTCACGAACGCGCCTCGGGACCCGACGAGCTGCAGGTCCTTCAGCGCGGCCTTCTTCGCTTCGTACACCGTCCGCAGGGCCGGGTCCTG
Organism: Pristiophorus japonicus; assembly: GCF_044704955.1. Classification (NCBI taxonomy): domain Eukaryota; kingdom Metazoa; phylum Chordata; class Chondrichthyes; family Pristiophoridae; genus Pristiophorus; species Pristiophorus japonicus. The sequence continues at coordinate 226,126,660 of NC_091981.1, forward strand.
GACGACTTGACCGAGACGGGCTTCCAGGTCGAGCACCTCTTTTTCTAGGCGCCCGACTCTGGCCGCCCGCCTCTTGGTCGACCCCCTCGCGTACTCTTGACAGAAGACGCGGACGTGAGCCTTGCCCACGTCCCACCATAGCCTCAAGGAGGGGAAGCCCCCCTGCTTCCTTCTCCAGTCGGACCAGAATCGACGGAACGAGTCCTGGAACCGCACGTCCTCCAGCAGCCGGTTGTTAAAGTGCCAGTACGCGGACCCCGTCCTCGCGCGGAGCGAAGCGAGCTCCGCCCACACCAGGTGGTGGTCCGAACACGGCACCGGCCGCATGGAGGCCGCCGGGACGCAGGAAACGTACGCCCGAGACACGTAAAGGCGGTCGACTCTAGACCATCCAACTCCAGGCCTCACCCAAGTAAAGGCGCTGGAGTCGGGGTGGAGATTTCGCCAGACGTCCACCAAGTCGAAGGACCCGACCAGGTCCCTCAACTTCTCCATCGCCGTCATGCACTGCGGGGCACCGGAGCGGTCCCTCGCCTCGAGGGTGCAGTTAAAATCCCCCCCGAGGACAATGCAGTCGCCGACGTCGACGGAGCCAAGAAGAGCGGACACCTCTTCAAAGAAGCGCGTTTGCTGCGGGCCGGGATGAGGGGCGTACACGCTCACGAGATGGAGCGGCACGTCCCCCAGGCGAACCGTTACGTGCAGCAAGCGGCCTGGCACGGGCTCCTCGACCCCCAAGATCTCCGGCTGAAAATGCGGGCCCAGCAAGATGGCCACCCCACTAGAAATGGCGGTGAGGTGGCTCATGCGGACCTCTCCTTGCCATTCCAGGAGCCACGTGGCTTCGTCTCCCGGAACGGTGTGGGTTTCTTGCAGGAAGCACACCGCATATTTCCCCTCCCGCAGGAGCGAAAAATTGTCAAATCTACGGCGTGCCCCTCTGCCGCCGTTGATGTTGAGGCTGGCTATGGTTATCTTCATGGCAAAAGCATAGTGCAACCTCTACCTTAACCTATTGTGGGGGAGGGAGCGGAGTCTTTTGTTGAACTCCGCTCCCTCCGCAGCCCAGCGAGGAGTCCCTCGAGCTCGCGCAGCTCAAGGTGCTGCTCCTTTGTCAAGGGCCCGCCCGCGGCCAAGGTTTTAACGGCGGCGCGGACGGACCCCTTGATCAGCTCCGGCTCGGACCATTTTTCCAGGGCCAGTCGGGCTTGGTCGCGGCGACCCCGGCTCTGGGCCAAAAAGTCCCGGAGTTCCTTTGCAGGAACGAGGAGGGCCTCAGCGGCGGCCGCGAGCAGATCCACCGCCTCCCTGGCGGTGGTCTCTAGGTCTTCACCCGCGTCCCCCACCGAGTCCCCGTCCTCCTCCGGGAGGTGGCCGCCAGCAGCCGGCCCATCGACCGCACAAGGTACGGCAAATGAACCGGCCGCTCCAACCGGCCCTGGCACTGCCCCGATCCCACCCCCAGGATCGTCGGCAGAGGAGTCCCCACTGGGCTCTTTTAAAAATGGTGCTGGGTCGGGAAATGACAGCGGAAGGGGTTCCCCCTCCGCCCCAGGAACCGGAGAACAAGGAGAGACCCGGCCATAGGAAATCCCCAGGCCCTCCAAGTGCTCCAGCTCCAAAGTAAGGGGCGAGGGTGGGTGTTCCTCCCCCTCCCCGCTGCCACCCCCCGGCCCAGCATCTACAGTATCATTAAAATCAATTGTTTCATTCTCTGCCGGGTCGAGCAAATCCCGGGGTAAGTTGTGTATTGGCTGGGCGGGCTCAGGTTCGGCCTTTTCGGCCCCGCCCGCCTCGGTCCCCGGGACGCTCGACCCGGCGGCTACGCATTCTTCCACTGGCCCCACGCCCCCCACGACAGGCAGATCTTCCACGCCCTCCCCAGGAGGCAGCGGCTGGGCAGCCTCGACTGCCTCACCCTCCCCGGGGAAAGACTCCTCGCGCCTGCAGCGCAATTTGGGGGCGCTGGTGGGGGACGCGGGACACGCGGCGGGCACCGCCTCCTCCGCGGAGGGATGTTGTTCTCCCTCCGCCTCATTGGGGCGGTGCCTCTTTTTGTTCCTGGGGGCGCGCGGAGTCAGGGAGACCTCCATGTCTGCCGAGGCCTCCCGCTCCGCCCCCCCCTTTTCCTTTTCTTGCCCGCGCCTGGGCCCCTCTGTGGTGTTATTCAAGGGCCCGGGCACGGGCTCGGGGCACCCCGCGCTCGCCGGTGACTGGGTTGGGCTGAGCGCGGTGGTCAGACTTTCCGGCGCACCGAGGGGACCCGCCTCTAGATGTTTTTCCTTCTTCCGCGCCTTCTTTCCGCTCGGACGCTCTCCCTCCCCCCCGCCGGAGGCCCTGAAAACAAAGGCCTCCGACGATGCCCGCGCACCCATGGCTCCCGGCACGCGGACGCAACTAGGGGGAGGGGTGGCGGCGGCGCCAGCTATGGCCGCCTTCGGTGGTTTGGCGGCCTTGGAGGCGGGGCAGTTCTTGCGAACGTGCCCCACCTCCCTGCAGGCATGGCACCGCACGCCGTCCGACGTCCAGAAGACGCGGTAGGCAGTCCCCTCGTGCACCACATTAAAGTGCCCTTCTGTCAGGTCCTCCCGCGCCAGCCGGACAAAGAGCTGGCGGCGGAAGGAGAACACGTGGCGCAGGCTGTTCTCCCTGAGGCCGAGCGGTATGGGGTTGATCCCCGACCTTACCTCCCCCAGTTGGTGTAGGTGAGGGAGGAGGAGCTCAGCGGAAACAAAGGGCGGGACGTTTGACACGATGACCCTCTGCGCGGTGGCCTCGAGAGGGTCCACCGGCAGGAACGTCCCGCCCACCGTGAGCCCCTTTTCAAGGGCCAGGGACACCGCCCGCTCCGACCCCAGGAAGAACACGGCCTTCCCAGACATCTTGGAGGCTGCGACAATGGCCGAGGGGCCGACTACCCCAGCCATCGCCCGCACGCACTCCTCGATGGTCATTGTGGGGTGAGTGTAGCTCTTGACCCCGTGTTTTTTCGTAATTAACCTAAATGGTGGCAGGGCAGCGGGTGGCGCAGGAGGGGCCGTAGAAGCGGTTGCCACCTGCGCATACGTCCTTGCTGGCCCTGCCACCGGCGTGGATGGGGTCGCCATCACGGGGTCCCTTTAAGGGCTACACCCACCCCAAAGTCACAGGCCTTAATGGTCTTTATTAGGCCTCTTGTAGATTGACTGAGCAGAGGAGCCCTTAATGAGGTACCTCTCCCCTAGTTGGCAATTGGGGAGGGGCCTTGCTCCCTCTGCTCAGTTGTCTTAAATGTTTTTTTTAAAATTAAATTTGGAAGAAAGAGGCTCTCAGAGAGAGAGGGGAGAAACAGAGTAACAGAGAAAGAGAGAGGGGGGGGGGTGGGAAGGGGGGGACTGCGAGGGCAGGTCTCCCCTCGCAGCTGTGGGTGGGTGCACTCCCCAGATGGCAAAAACACAAAAGTCCTTGGGGTGGTCTTCAGGTGGGGGGAGAAGATGTCTTCACCTGGGGTAGCTGGAGCCACCAGGCACTCCTAACGATCTTTAATTGGGTGTTTAATAACAATCTTCAGCCTGGTAGCTCCAGCTATCCCAGGCTAGGCAAATGTGGGGGGTGGGGGGGGTTCCAATTGTGGGGGGGGGCCTAGTTGTAAGCAAGGCCCCCACACACACTACCACACACACACACACCCCCCGCGATGTTCCGGCCCTCAGTGGTCTTCTTTCCTCCCCCCACCGAAACAACAAAGTCTTTTTGGGAAATGCACCCACACCCACCTGTAGAATGTAGAGTCTCCCTCCTTCCACACTGGATGTTGTTGTGGTTTTTCCCCCTCTCTCCAACTCTTTGCAGAATGGTGAAAAAGATGTTGAAAGTTTTCTTTTTTCCTCCTCTCCCTCTGGATAAAAGTTGTAGTGAAGCCCCTTCCTTCCTTCTCTTCCTGGGCTGGTCTCAGGGCTCTACAGGCAGGAGCTAAAGTTGATAGCAGCTCCTCTCACAGCTCACAGCTCCAACTGTGCAGGACACGCCTCCACTGCTTCACGATTGGTCCCTTGGGCATGAAACTCTTTTAGAGTCTACCTGCGAAAACATAAACATTAAACTGTGCCACCCGACCTGGGTGACACTCCAGACATTTACAAGGCCCATTTTTTTTCCCCCCTTTTTTGTGTTTTTTTTTTTTGTTTTTTTTTTTTGGGCACTAAAATCACAATTTTTCCCCAGTGCCCCCTATAAAAGGGAAGGGGACACTAAAAGCACCGGCAATTAAAACAAATTAACTTTAAAACGTCAAATCAAATTAAAATTTGGTTGCCGGGCGTGATGATGCACTCCAGTCCCTCCGGTGCCCACCTCTCGCGGAAGGCCGCGAGCGTACCGGTGGACACCGCGTGCTCCATCTCCAAGGACACCCTGGACCGGATGTAAGAGCGGAAGAGAGGCAGGCAGTCAGGTTGAACGACCCCCTCGACCGCCCGCTGCCTGGACCGGCTGATGGCACCCTTGGCCGTGCCCAGGAGCAGTCCTACGAGGAGGCCTTCGGACCTACCCGCTCCCCTCCGCACAGGGTGCCCAAAGATCAGGAGAGTGGGACTGAAGTGCAGCCAGAATTTCAGGAGCAGCCCCTTCAAATAATGGAACAGGGGCTGCAACCTTGTGCACTCAATAAAAACATGGAACACGGACTCCTCCAGACCGCAGAAATTGCAGGCGGCCTGGGAGTCCGTGAACCGGCTTAAAAATTTGTTGCACGGCACTGCTCCGTGCACCACCCTCCAGGCCAAGTCCCCGATGAATAGTGGGAGGACCCCTGCGTAGAGTGCCCTCCATCGGGGACCCCCGCCTCCTCCGGACGGCAAGATGGTGCGCCATGGCGTGTCCGGACGGCCGGCGAGGATGGCAAAGTTGAGGGTGTGCAGGAGCAGCCCGTACAGGAAACCCCTCCGCGCGGAACTGAAAGGCACGGAGGGGATTTCCCCGAGGCGGCTCAAGTTGTGAGGCGCCGGCCCCCGAGGGAGGTTCCGGGGTTTGGCGCCGATGAGGAATTCCGTCCGGACGGGGGTCAGTTCGGACGGGATCTCCCCACGTGCTTGAGCCTCCTCGATACACCTAACGGAGTCAGGGCCCAGAGCTGTTTTTAGCGACTCGATGGCATCGGCCGCGCGGCGGACGTTGGCAGAATTTAGGCGCCGCGCCAGCGTGACTGGCGCCATCCAGCCCGCTCCTCCGCCATCGAGCAGGTCCCTGACCCTGGTCACCTCACCAGCCACAGCCCTCTCTTCCGACCGCCACATGAAGCCTCGGCCGTGGAGGTACGGATTCCCGAGCAGCGGCTCCTGCAGGACGGCCGCCACTCCAGCCGGCGGAGAGCTGCGCTTGGTGGAGACTTTGTTCCAGACCCTGATGAGTTCCCTGTAAAAGACAGGCAGCTCCCGGAGGGCGGTCCTGGCACCCCCCAAGTTCACAAACAGGAGCTGCGTGTCATAATTGAGGTCGAGCTGCTGGCGGAAGAAATACCTCGCCAGAGCACACCACCTAGGAGGGGGCTCGACGTAAAGGTATCTCTGCAGGGTCTGAAGACGGAAAGTCGCGAGCTGGGCGCTGACGCACACCAACGACTGACCGCCCTCCTCAAGCGGGAGACTCAAGACCGCGACAGAGACCCAGTGCTTCCTGTTGTTCCAGAAGAAGTCCACCAGCTTCTTCTGTATCTTGGCGACAAACGCAGGGGGAGGGGTCAAAGTGACCAGCCGGTACCACAGCATTGCGGCCACCAGCTGGTTTATGACTAGCGCTCGACCCCTGTAGGACAGCACTCGGAGCAGTCCTGTCCAGCGCCCTAGGCGAGCGGTGACCTTGGCCTCCAGCTCCTGCCAGTTCGCCGGCCAGGCTTCCTCGTCGGGGCTAAGGTAGACTCCCAGATAGAGGAGATGGGTCGTGCTCCAGGCAAAAGGCCTGAGCTCCTCCGGCAGGGAGTCCACCCGCCACTGACCCACCAGGAGTCCGGAACATTTCTCCCAGTTGATCCTGGCGGAGGACGCGGCCGAGTAAATCTCCTGGCACTCGCGCATCCTCCGCAGGTCAGCGGGATCCTCTACCGCGAGGAGCACGTCATCGGCGTAAGCCGAGAGGACGACCTCCACGCCCGGCCCTTGCAGAGCCAGTCCCGTCAACCTCGTCCGCAAGAGGCGCAGGAAAGGCTCCACGCAAACGGCGTATAACTGGCCGGACATGGGGCATCCCTGGCGCACCCCTCTCCTAAAGCGAAGGGGCGCCGTCAAGGACCCGTTAACCTTAATCAGACACTCCGCGGCGGCGTACAAAAGTCGGATCCGGGCGACGAAATGCGTCCCGAACCCGAAAGCGCGCAGAGTTCCGAGCAGATAGTCGTGATCCACCCTGTCGAACGCCTTCTCTTGGTCGAGGGATAGGAAGGCGACCGACAGACCAGCCTCCTGGGAGCAATGGATGAGGTCCCGGACCAGATGGATGTTGTCGTGGATCGTCCGGCCCGGGACCGTGTATGACTGGTCGGGGTGGATCATGTGGTCCAGCACGGCACCAAGGCGAGCAGACATCGCCCTGGCGAAGATTTTGTAGTCCGTGCTGAGGAGGGAGACCGGGCGCCAGTTCTTAAGGAGGCGGAGATCGCCCTTCTTAGGCAGCAGGACGATGACTGCCCTGCGCCAAGAGAGGGGCATCTCCCCGGTCGCCAGACTTTCCCCCAGGACCCGCGCGTAGTCGCTCCCCAGGACGTCCCAGAACGCCCTGTGGAACTCCACGGTCAGCCCGTCCAGCCCCGGGGATTTTCCCCTCGAGAGCCGGGCGAGGGCACCGGTCAGCTCCGCCAGGCTTAGCGGAGCTTCCAGATTTTCGGCGCCCTCCGGGCTGACCTTCGGCAGGTCCTCCCACAAAACTCTACGCGCTTCCTCGCTGGACGGATCCGGAGAGAACAGAGCCCCGTAATATTCACGGACCCTGTTGTTGACGCCCTCCGGATCCGAGACGAGAGAGCCGTCGTCGGCCAGCAGCGTCAAGAGCTGCTTACGGACACTCTGCCTTTTTTCCAGCGAGTAGAAGAAGGGGGAGCCGCGGTCCAGATCCCGCAGGAACCGGATCCGCGACCTCACGAACGCGCCTCGGGACCCGACGAGCTGCAGGTCCTTCAGCGCGGCCTTCTTCGCTTCGTACACCGTCCGCAGGGCCGGGTCCTGGACGACTTGACCGAGACGGGCTTCCAGGTCGAGCACCTCTTTTTCTAGGCGCCCGACTCTGGCCGCCCGCTTCTTGGTCGACCCCCTCGCGTACTCTTGACAGAAGACGCGGACGTGAGCCTTGCCCACGTCCCACCATAGCCTCAAGGAGGGGAAGCCCCCCTGCTTCCTTCTCCAGTCGGACCAGAATCGACGGAACGAGTCCTGGAACCGCACGTCCTCCAGCAGCCGGTTGTTAAAGTGCCAGTACGCGGACCCCGTCCTCGCGCGGAGCGAAGCGAGCTCCGCCCACACCAGGTGGTGGTCCGAACACGGCACCGGCCGCATGGAGGCCGCCGGGACGCAGGAAACGTACGCCCGAGACACGTAAAGGCGGTCGACTCTAGACCATCCAACTCCAGGCCTCACCCAAGTAAAGGCGCTGGAGTCGGGGTGGAGATTTCGCCAGACGTCCACCAAGTCGAAGGACCCGACCAGGTCCCTCAACTTCTCCATCGCCGTCATGCACTGCGGGGCACCGGAGCGGTCCCTCGCCTCGAGGGTGCAGTTAAAATCCCCCCCGAGGACAATGCAGTCGCCGACGTCGACGGAGCCAAGAAGAGCGGACACCTCTTCAAAGAAGCGCGTTTGCTGCGGGCCGGGATGAGGGGCGTACACGTTCACGAGATGGAGCGGCACGTCCCCCAGGCGAACCGTTACGTGCAGCAAGCGGCCTGGCACGGGCTCCTCGACCCCCAAGATCTCCGGCTGAAAATGCGGGCCCAGCAAGATGGCCACCCCACTAGAAATGGCGGTGAGGTGGCTCATGCGGACCTCTCCTTGCCATTCCAGGAGCCACGTGGCTTCGTCTCCCGGAACGGTGTGGGTTTCTTGCAGGAAGCACACCGCATATTTCCCCTCCCGCAGGAGCGAAAAATTGTCAAATCTACGGCGTGCCCCTCTGCCGCCGTTGATGTTGAGGCTGGCTATGGTTATCTTCATGACAAAAGCATAGTGCAACCTCTACCTTAACCTATTGTGGGGGAGGGAGCGGAGTCTTTTGTTGAACTCCGCTCCCTCCGCAGCCCAGCGAGGAGTCCCTCGAGCTCGCGCAGCTCAAGGTGCTGCTCCTTTGTCAAGGGCCCGCCCGCGGCCAAGGTTTTAACGGCGGCGCGGACGGACCCCTTGATCAGCTCCGGCTCGGACCATTTTTCCAGGGCCAGTCGGGCTTGGTCGCGGCGACCCCGGCTCTGGGCCAAAAAGTCCCGGAGTTCCTTTGCAGGAACGAGGAGGGCCTCAGCGGCGGCCGCGAGCAGATCCACCGCCTCCCTGGCGGTGGTCTCTAGGTCTTCACCCGCGTCCCCCACCGAGTCCCCGTCCTCCTCCGGGAGGTGGCCGCCAGCAGCCGGCCCATCGACCGCACAAGGTACGGCAAATGAACCGGCCGCTCCAACCGGCCCTGGCACTGCCCCGATCCCACCCCCAGGATCGTCGGCAGAGGAGTCCCCACTGGGCTCTTTTAAAAATGGTGCTGGGTCGGGAAATGACAGCGGAAGGGGTTCCCCCTCCGCCCCAGGAACCGGAGAACAAGGAGAGACCCGGCCATAGGAAATCCCCAGGCCCTCCAAGTGCTCCAGCTCCAAAGTAAGGGGCGAGGGTGGGTGTTCCTCCCCCTCCCCGCTGCCACCCCCCGGCCCAGCATCTACAGTATCATTAAAATCAATTGTTTCATTCTCTGCCGGGTCGAGCAAATCCCGGGGTAAGTTGTGTATTGGCTGGGCGGGCTCAGGTTCGGCCTTTTCGGCCCCGCCCGCCTCGGTCCCCGGGACGCTCGACCCGGCGGCTACGCATTCTTCCACTGGCCCCACGCCCCCCACGACAGGCAGATCTTCCACGCCCTCCCCAGGAGGCAGCGGCTGGGCAGCCTCGACTGCCTCACCCTCCCCGGGGAAAGACTCCTCGCGCCTGCAGCGCAATTTGGGGGCGCTGGTGGGGGACGCGGGACACGCGGCGGGCACCGCCTCCTCCGCGGAGGGATGTTGTTCCCCCTCCGCCTCATTGGGGCGGTGCCTCTTTTTGTTCCTGGGGGCGCGCGGAGTCAGGGAGACCTCCATGTCTGCCGAGGCCTCCCGCTCCGCCCCCCCCTTTTCCTTTTCTTGCCCGCGCCTGGGCCCCTCTGTGGTGTTATTCAAGGGCCCGGGCACGGGCTCGGGGCACCCCGCGCTCGCCGGTGACTGGGTTGGGCTGAGCGCGGTGGTCAGACTTTCCGGCGCACCGAGGGGACCCGCCTCTAGATGTTTTTCCTTCTTCCGCGCCTTCTTTCCGCTCGGACGCTCTCCCTCCCCCCCGCCGGAGGCCCTGAAAACAAAGGCCTCCGACGATGCCCGCGCACCCATGGCTCCCGGCACGCGGACGCAACTAGGGGGAGGGGTGGCGGCGGCGCCAGCTATGGCCGCCTTCGGTGGTTTGGCGGCCTTGGAGGCGGGGCAGTTCTTGCGAACGTGCCCCACCTCCCTGCAGGCATGGCACCGCACGCCGTCCGACGTCCAGAAGACGCGGTAGGCAGTCCCCTCGTGCACCACATTAAAGTGCCCTTCTGTCAGGTCCTCCCGCGCCAGCCGGACAAAGAGCTGGCGGCGGAAGGAGAACACGTGGCGCAGGCTGTTCTCCCTGAGGCCGAGCGGTATGGGGTTGATCCCCGACCTTACCTCCCCCAGTTGGTGTAGGTGAGGGAGGAGGAGCTCAGCGGAAACAAAGGGCGGGACGTTTGACACGATGACCCTCTGCGCGGTGGCCTCGAGAGGGTCCACCGGCAGGAACGTCCCGCCCACCGTGAGCCCCTTTTCAAGGGCCAGGGACACCGCCCGCTCCGACCCCAGGAAGAACACGGCCTTCCCAGACATCTTGGAGGCTGCGACAATGGCCGAGGGGCCGACTACCCCAGCCATCGCCCGCACGCACTCCTCGATGGTCATTGTGGGGTGAGTGTAGCTCTTGACCCCGTGTTTTTTCGTAATTAACCTAAATGGTGGCAGGGCAGCGGGTGGCGCAGGAGGGGCCGTAGAAGCGGTTGCCACCTGCGCATACGTCCTTGCTGGCCCTGCCACCGGCGTGGATGGGGTCGCCATCACGGGGTCCCTTTAAGGGCTACACCCACCCCAAAGTCACAGGCCTTAATGGTCTTTATTAGGCCTCTTGTAGATTGACTGAGCAGAGGAGCCCTTAATGAGGTACCTCTCCCCTAGTTGGCAATTGGGGAGGGGCCTTGCTCCCTCTGCTCAGTTGTCTTAAATGTTTTTTTTAAAATTAAATTTGGAAGAAAGAGGCTCTCAGAGAGAGAGGGGAGAAACAGAGTAACAGAGAAAGAGAGAGGGGGGGGGGTGGGAAGGGGGGGACTGCGAGGGCAGGTCTCCCCTCGCAGCTGTGGGTGGGTGCACTCCCCAGATGGCAAAAACACAAAAGTCCTTGGGGTGGTCTTCAGGTGGGGGGAGAAGATGTCTTCACCTGGGGTAGCTGGAGCCACCAGGCACTCCTAACGATCTTTAATTGGGTGTTTAATAACAATCTTCAGCCTGGTAGCTCCAGCTATCCCAGGCTAGGCAAATGTGGGGGGTGGGGGGGGTTCCAATTGTGGGGGGGGGCCTAGTTGTAAGCAAGGCCCCCACACACACTACCACACACACACACACCCCCCGCGATGTTCCGGCCCTCAGTGGTCTTCTTTCCTCCCCCCACCGAAACAACAAAGTCTTTTTGGGAAATGCACCCACACCCACCTGTAGAATGTAGAGTCTCCCTCCTTCCACACTGGATGTTGTTGTGGTTTTTCCCCCTCTCTCCAACTCTTTGCAGAATGGTGAAAAAGATGTTGAAAGTTTTCTTTTTTCCTCCTCTCCCTCTGGATAAAAGTTGTAGTGAAGCCCCTTCCTTCCTTCTCTTCCTGGGCTGGTCTCAGGGCTCTACAGGCAGGAGCTAAAGTTGATAGCAGCTCCTCTCACAGCTCACAGCTCCAACTGTGCAGGACACGCCTCCACTGCTTCACGATTGGTCCCTTGGGCATGAAACTCTTTTGAGTTCACCTGTGAAAACATAAAAACAATAAACGGTGCCACCCGACCTGGGTGACACTCCAGACATTTACAAGGCCCATTTTTTTTTCCCCCCTTTTTTGTGTTTTTTTTTGTTTTTTCTTTTTTTTTTTGTTTTTTTTTTTTGGGCACTAAAATCACAATTTTTCCCCAGTGCCCCCTATAAAAGGGAAGGGGACACTAAAAGCACCGGCAATTAAAACAAATTAACTTTAAAACGTAAAATCAAATTAAAATTTGGTTGCCGGGCGTGATGATGCACTCCAGTCCCTCCGGTGCCCACCTCTCGCGGAAGGCCGCGAGCGTACCGGTGGACACCGCGTGCTCCATCTCCAAGGACACCCTGGACCGGATGTAAGAGCGGAAGAGAGGCAGGCAGTCAGGTTGAACGACCCCCTCGACCGCCCGCTGCCTGGACCGGCTGATGGCACCCTTGGCCGTGCCCAGGAGCAGTCCTACGAGGAGGCCTTCGGACCTACCCGCTCCCCTCCGCACAGGGTGCCCAAAGATCAGGAGAGTGGGACTGAAGTGCAGCCAGAATTTCAGGAGCAGCCCCTTCAAATAATGGAACAGGGGCTGCAACCTTGTGCACTCAATAAAAACATGGAACACGGACTCCTCCAGACCGCAGAAATTGCAGGCGGCCTGGGAGTCCGTGAACCGGCTTAAAAATTTGTTGCACGGCACTGCTCCGTGCACCACCCTCCAGGCCAAGTCCCCGATGAATAGTGGGAGGACCCCTGCGTAGAGTGCCCTCCATCGGGGACCCCCGCCTCCTCCGGACGGCAAGATGGTGCGCCATGGCGTGTCCGGACGGCCGGCGAGGATGGCAAAGTTGAGGGTGTGCAGGAGCAGCCCGTACAGGAAACCCCTCCGCGCGGAACTGAAAGGCACGGAGGGGATTTCCCCGAGGCGGCTCAAGTTGTGAGGCGCCGGCCCCCGAGGGAGGTTCCGGGGTTTGGCGCCGATGAGGAATTCCGTCCGGACGGGGGTCAGTTCGGACGGGATCTCCCCACGTGCTTGAGCCTCCTCGATACACCTAACGGAGTCAGGGCCCAGAGCTGTTTTTAGCGACTCGATGGCATCGGCCGCGCGGCGGACGTTGGCAGAATTTAGGCGCCGCGCCAGCGTGACTGGCGCCATCCAGCCCGCTCCTCCGCCATCGAGCAGGTCCCTGACCCTGGTCACCTCACCAGCCACAGCCCTCTCTTCCGACCGCCACATGAAGCCTCGGCCGTGGAGGTACGGATTCCCGAGCAGCGGCTCCTGCAGGACGGCCGCCACTCCAGCCGGCGGAGAGCTGCGCTTGGTGGAGACTTTGTTCCAGACCCTGATGAGTTCCCTGTAAAAGACAGGCAGCTCCCGGAGGGCGGTCCTGGCACCCCCCAAGTTCACAAACAGGAGCTGCGTGTCATAATTGAGGTCGAGCTGCTGGCGGAAGAAATACCTCGCCAGAGCGCACCACCTAGGAGGGGGCTCGACGTAAAGGTATCTCTGCAGGGTCTGAAGACGGAAAGTCGCGAGCTGGGCGCTGACGCACACCAACGACTGACCGCCCTCCTCAAGCGGGAGACTCAAGACCGCGACAGAGACCCAGTGCTTCCTGTTGTTCCAGAAGAAGTCCACCAGCTTCTTCTGTATCTTGGCGACAAACGCAGGGGGAGGGGTCAAAGTGACCAGCCGGTACCACAGCATTGCGGCCACCAGCTGGTTTATGACTAGCGCTCGACCCCTGTAGGACAGCACTCGGAGCAGTCCTGTCCAGCGCCCTAGGCGAGCGGCGACCTTGGCCTCCAGCTCCTGCCAGTTCGCCGGCCAGGCTTCCTCGTCGGGGCTAAGGTAGACTCCCAGATAGAGGAGATGGGTCGTGCTCCAGGCAAAAGGCCTGAGCTCCTCCGGCAGGGAGTCCACCCGCCACTGACCCACCAGGAGTCCGGAACATTTCTCCCAGTTGATCCTGGCGGAGGACGCGGCCGAGTAAATCTCCTGGCACTCACGCATCCTCCGCAGGTCAGCGGGATCCTCTACCGCGAGGAGCACGTCATCGGCGTAAGCCGAGAGGACGACCTCCACGCCCGGCCCTTGCAGAGCCAGTCCCGTCAACCTCGTCCGCAAGAGGCGCAGGAAAGGCTCCACGCAAACGGCGTATAACTGGCCGGACATGGGGCATCCCTGGCGCACCCCTCTCCTAAAGCGAAGGGGCGCCGTCAAGGACCCGTTAACCTTAATCAGACACTCCGCGGCGGCGTACAAAAGTCGGATCCGGGCGACGAAATGCGTCCCGAACCCGAAAGCGCGCAGAGTTCCGAGCAGATAGTCGTGATCCACCCTGTCGAACGCCTTCTCTTGGTCGAGGGATAGGAAGGCGACCGACAGACCAGCCTCCTGGGAGCAATGGATGAGGTCCCGGACCAGATGGATGTTGTCGTGGATCGTCCGGCCCGGGACCGTGTATGACTGGTCGGGGTGAATCATGTGGTCCAGCACGGCACCAAGGCGAGCAGACATCGCCCTGGCGAAGATTTTGTAGTCCGTGCTGAGGAGGGAGACCGGGCGCCAGTTCTTAAGGAGGCGGAGATCGCCCTTCTTGGGCAGCAGGACGATGACTGCCCTGCGCCAAGAGAGGGGCATCTCCCCGGTCGCCAGACTTTCCCCCAGGACCCGCGCGTAGTCGCCCCCCAGGACGTCCCAGAACGCCCTGTGGAACTCCACGGTCAGCCCGTCCAGCCCCGGGGATTTTCCCCTCGAGAGCCGGGCGAGGGCACCGGTCAGCTCCGCCAGGCTTAGCGGAGCTTCCAGATTTTCGGCGCCCTCCGGGCCGACCTTCGGCAGGTCCTCCCACAAAACTCTACGCGCTTCCTCGCTGGACGGATCCGGAGAGAACAGAGCCCCGTAATATTCACGGACCCTGTTGTTGACGCCCTCCGGATCCGAGACGAGAGAGCCGTCGTCGGCCAGCAGCGTCAAGAGCTGCTTACGGACACTCTGCCTTTTTTCCAGCGAGTAGAAGAAGGGGGAGCCGCGGTCCAGATCCCGCAGGAACCGGATCCGCGACCTCACGAACGCGCCTCGGGACCCGACGAGCTGCAGGTCCTTCAGCGCGGCCTTCTTTGCTTCGTACACCGTCCGCAGGGCCGGGTCCTGGACGACTTGACCGAGACGGGCTTCCAGGTCGAGCACCTCTTTTTCTAGGCGCCCGACTCTGGCCGCCCGCCTCTTGGTCGACCCCCTCGCGTACTCTTGACAGAAGACGCGGACGTGAGCCTTGCCCACGTCCCACCATAGCCTCAAGGAGGGGAAGCCCCCCTGCTTCCTTCTCCAGTCGGACCAGAATCGACGGAACGAGTCCTGGAACCGCACGTCCTCCAGCAGCCGGTTGTTAAAGTGCCAGTACGCGGACCCCGTCCTCGCGCGGAGCGAAGCGAGCTCCGCCCACACCAGGTGGTGGTCCGAACACGGCACCGGCCGCATGGAGGCCGCCGGGACGCAGGAAACGTACGCCCGAGACACGTAAAGGCGGTCGACTCTAGACCATCCAACTCCAGGCCTCACCCAAGTAAAGGCGCTGGAGTCGGGGTGGAGATTTCGCCAGACGTCCACCAAGTCGAAGGACCCGACCAGGTCCCTCAACTTCTCCATCGCCGTCATGCACTGCGGGGCACCGGAGCGGTCCCTCGCCTCGAGGGTGCAGTTAAAATCCCCCCCGAGGACAATGCAGTCGCCGACGTCGACGGAGCCAAGAAGAGCGGACACTTCTTCAAAGAAGCGCGTTTGCTGCGGGCCGGGATGAGGGGCGTACACGTTCACGAGATGGAGCGGCACGTCCCCCAGGCGAACCGTTACGTGCAGCAAGCGGCCTGGCACGGGCTCCTCGACCCCCAAGATCTCCGGCTGAAAATGCGGGCCCAGCAAGATGGCCACCCCACTAGAAATGGCGGTGAGGTGGCTCATGCGGACCTCTCCTTGCCATTCCAGGAGCCACGTGGCTTCGTCTCCCGGAACGGTGTGGGTTTCTTGCAGGAAGCACACCGCATATTTCCCCTCCCGCAGGAGCGAAAAATTGTCAAATCTACGGCGTGCCCCTCTGCCGCCGTTGATGTTGAGGCTGGCTATGGTTATCTTCATGGCAAAAGCATAGTGCAACCTCTACCTTAACCTATTGTGGGGGAGGGAGCGGAGTCTTTTGTTGAACTCCGCTCCCTCCGCAGCCCAGCGAGGAGTCCCTCGAGCTCGCGCAGCTCAAGGTGCTGCTCCTTTGTCAAGGGCCCGCCCGCGGCCAAGGTTTTAACGGCGGCGCGGACGGACCCCTTGATCAGCTCCGGCTCGGACCATTTATCCAGGGCCAGTCGGGCTTGGTCGCGGCGACCCCGGCTCTGGGCCAAAAAGTCCCGGAGTTCCTTTGCAGGAACGAGGAGGGCCTCAGCGGCGGCCGCGAGCAGATCCACCGCCTCCCTGGCGGTGGTCTCTAGGTCTTCACCCGCGTCCCCCACCGAGTCCCCGTCCTCCTCCGGGAGGTGGCCGCCAGCAGCCGGCCCATCGACCGCACAAGGTACGGCAAATGAACCGGCCGCTCCAACCGGCCCTGGCACTGCCCCGATCCCACCCCCAGGATCGTCGGCAGAGGAGTCCCCACTGGGCTCTTTTAAAAATGGTGCCGGGTCGGGAAATGACAGCGGAAGGGGTTCCCCCTCCGCCCCAGGAACCGGAGAACAAGGAGAGACCCGGCCATAGGAAATCCCCAGGCCCTCCAAGTGCTCCAGCTCCAAAGTAAGGGGCGAGGGTGGGTGTTCCTCCCCCTCCCCGCTGCCACCCCCCGGCCCAGCATCTACAGTATCATTAAAATCAATTGTTTCATTCTCTGCCGGGTCGAGCAAATCCCGGGGTAAGTTGTGTATTGGCTGGGCGGGCTCAGGTTCGGCCTTTTCGGCCCCGCCCGCCTCGGTCCCCGGGACGCTCGACCCGGCGGCTACGCATTCTTCCACTGGCCCCACGCCCCCCACGACAGGCAGATCTTCCACGCCCTCCCCAGGAGGCAGCGGCTGGGCAGCCTCGACTGCCTCACCCTCCCCGGGGAAAGACTCCTCGCGCCTGCAGCGCAATTTGGGGGCGCTGGTGGGGGACGCGGGACACGCGGCGGGCACCGCCTCCTCCGCGGAGGGATATTGTTCCCCCTCCGCCTCATTGGGGCGGTGCCTCTTTTTGTTCCTGGGGGCGCGCGGAGTCAGGGAGACCTCCATGTCTGCCGAGGCCTCCCGCTCCGCCCCCCCCTTTTCCTTTTCTTGCCCGCGCCTGGGCCCCTCTGTGGTGTTATTCAAGGGCCCGGGCACGGGCTCGGGGCACCCCGCGCTCGCCGGTGACTGGGTTGGGCTGAGCGCGGTGGTCAGACTTTCCGGCGCACCGAGGGGACCCGCCTCTAGATGTTTTTCCTTCTTCCGCGCCTTCTTTCCGCTCGGACGCTCTCCCTCCCCCCCGCCGGAGGCCCTGAAAACAAAGGCCTCCGACGATGCCCGCGCACCCATGGCTCCCGGCACGCGGACGCAACTAGGGGGAGGGGTGGCGGCGGCGCCAGCTATGGCCGCCTTCGGTGGTTTGGCGGCCTTGGAGGCGGGGCAGTTCTTGCGAACGTGCCCCACCTCCCTGCAGGCATGGCACCGCACGCCGTCCGACGTCCAGAAGACGCGGTAGGCAGTCCCCTCGTGCACCACATTAAAGTGCCCTTCTGTCAGGTCCTCCCGCGCCAGCCGGACAAAGAGCTGGCGGCGGAAGGAGAACACGTGGCGCAGGCTGTTCTCCCTGAGGCCGAGCGGTATGGGGTTGATCCCCGACCTTACCTCCCCCAGTTGGTGTAGGTGAGGGAGGAGGAGCTCAGCGGAAACAAAGGGCGGGACGTTTGACACGATGACCCTCTGCGCGGTGGCCTCGAGAGGGTCCACCGGCAGGAACGTCCCGCCCACCGTGAGCCCCTTTTCAAGGGCCAGGGACACCGCCCGCTCCGACCCCAGGAAGAACACGGCCTTCCCAGACATCTTGGAGGCTGCGACAATGGCCGAGGGGCCGACTACCCCAGCCATCGCCCGCACGCACTCCTCGATGGTCATTGTGGGGTGAGTGTAGCTCTTGACCCCGTGTTTTTTCGTAATTAACCTAAATGGTGGCAGGGCAGCGGGTGGCGCAGGAGGGGCCGTAGAAGCGGTTGCCACCTGCGCATACGTCCTTGCTGGCCCTGCCACCGGCGTGGATGGGGTCGCCATCACGGGGTCCCTTTAAGGGCTACACCCACCCCAAAGTCACAGGCCTTAATGGTCTTTATTAGGCCTCTTGTAGATTGACTGAGCAGAGGAGCCCTTAATGAGGTACCTCTCCCCTAGTTGGCAATTGGGGAGGGGCCTTGCTCCCTCTGCTCAGTTGTCTTAAATGTTTTTTTTAAAATTAAATTTGGAAGAAAGAGGCTCTCAGAGAGAGAGGGGAGAAACAGAGTAACAGAGAAAGAGAGAGGGGGGGGGGTGGGAAGGGGGGGACTGCGAGGGCAGGTCTCCCCTCGCAGCTGTGGGTGGGTGCACTCCCCAGATGGCAAAAACACAAAAGTCCTTGGGGTGGTCTTCAGGTGGGGGGAGAAGATGTCTTCACCTGGGGTAGCTGGAGCCACCAGGCACTCCTAACGATCTTTAATTGGGTGTTTAATAACAATCTTCAGCCTGGTAGCTCCAGCTATCCCAGGCTAGGCAAATGTGGGGGGTGGGGGGGGTTCCAATTGTGGGGGGGGGCCTAGTTGTAAGCAAGGCCCCCACACACACTACCACACACACACACACCCCCCGCGATGTTCCGGCCCTCAGTGGTCTTCTTTCCTCCCCCCACCGAAACAACAAAGTCTTTTTGGGAAATGCACCCACACCCACCTGTAGAATGTAGAGTCTCCCTCCTTCCACACTGGATGTTGTTGTGGTTTTTCCCCCTCTCTCCAACTCTTTGCAGAATGGTGAAAAAGATGTTGAAAGTTTTCTTTTTTCCTCCTCTCCCTCTGGATAAAAGTTGTAGTGAAGCCCCTTCCTTCCTTCTCTTCCTGGGCTGGTCTCAGGGCTCTACAGGCAGGAGCTAAAGTTGATAGCAGCTCCTCTCACAGCTCACAGCTCCAACTGTGCAGGACACGCCTCCACTGCTTCACGATTGGTCCCTTGGGCATGAATGACAGAAGGATAGTTTGCAGGTGAAGCAGGCAATCAGGAAGGCGAATGGAATGTTGGCCTTCATTGCGAAAGGGATGGAGTATAAAAGCAGGGAGGTGTTGCTGCAACTGTATAAGGTATTGGTAAGGCCGCACCTGGAGTACTGCGTGCAGTTTTGGTCACCTTACTTAAGGAAGGATATACTAGCTTTGGAGGGGGTACAGAGACGATTCACTAGGCTGATTCGAGAAATGAGGGGGTTAACTTATGATGATAGATTGAGTAGACTGGGTCTTTACTCCTTGGAGTTCAGAAGGATGAGGGGTAATCTTATAGAAACATTTAAAATCATGAAAGGGATGGACAAGATAGAGGCGGAGAGGTTGTTTCCATTGGTGGGGGAGACTAGAACTAGGGGGCACAGCCTCAAAATACAGAGGAGCCAATTTAAAACCGAGTTGAGAAAGAATTTCTTCTCCCAGAGGGTTGTGAATCTGTGGAATTCTCTGCCCAAGGAAGCAGTTGAGGCTCGCTCATTGAAACTTTTCAAGTCAAAGATAGATAGATTTTTAAGCAATAAGGGAATTAAGGGTTACGGGGAGAGGGCGGGTAAGTGGAGCTGAGTCCACGACCAGATCAGCCATGATCTTATTGAATGGCGGAGCAGGCTCGAGGGGCTAGATGGCCTCCTCCTGTTCCTAATTCTTATGTTCTTATGTTCTTATAAAACAACTGTAACAGCTGTAACAACTTTAATAACAACTTTAACAACTTGAATGAACTTTTAAAAATCAAACTTCAATTATTAAATGAACAAATACAACAAAAGACCATTTATTGTCCTCGACCACGACCATGACCGCGTGCTACACCACCCTTGGAATTATTGCCCCCTTTCTTACTCCTGCCCTTCCCTTTCCCACTGCCCCTGAGCCCGGACCTTCCCGTGGTGGTACCAAGCCAGCGTGCAGTACTGCACGCCAAGTCGTTGGGGGTCAGACATTGCAGGTGGAATAAATGGGGCCTCAGGAGAAGCTCGTGATGTGGAAGGCACGGCTTCAGGGCTGGAAGATGCTGTCAGCTCCTGACCCTCAGGTGCTGTCGACCTGACTACTATGGCACGGGGGGGATTCCGCGCCATTATCCTGATCCCATCAATTGCCGCATGGCTTCGACGGAGTCGGTAGTTCGCTCCATCGCGATGATCAGACGCGACATATCCTCCGACTGCCGTTCTGATAGAGCGATGTTTGCAGCTATCGAAACGCAACAATCTTGAGCAGCTCTTGATCTATGTCGACGCTGGCCTGTGACAGGCGCACCATGTCCTCATACAAGCCTAGTACAGCAACCGATCTTTTCTGCACCAACCTCCATCACTGCGGCAAAGGCATTGCAACACTGAGGGTGCGTTGCTGCGCACTGCTTGGTCCCGCAGAATCAAAGGAGCCATGGGGGAATCCCCTGAATACAGACTCAGTGGTGGAGGTTGATCCAGCTGGCCCACATGGAACTGGTGTATCCTCCTCCATCTCTACCGGCTCCAGGATCAGCGGCTCGTCCTCTTCCTCTTCCTCTTCATCTTCATCATGTCTGCTAGTGGTGAAGTCAGGAGAGGGCTGGCTGACACCAGAGGTGGAGGCAGTGGGTCTCTCTGTGGAGATGTGGTCTGAATCGTCCGAGTCTGGAAGTACAAAACAACATTTAAAAATGCTCGGCACCAGAAGAGGGGTCAGGGTTACATGAGCACATGGTACAGTGACTTAGTGCAATCTTACTTAAATGTCCACCATTGCTGCATTACATATCGCAGACAGACAATACATATATGCATTGTGCTACATGTCCCCAACGTTGCAGTACATTACATGAGGCCAACGTTACAGTTACATTGCATGACATGATAGGACCGCAACACAGACCAGAGATTGTATTCAACTTACCATCCTGTGTGAGTGAGTCAGCTCCAATGCCGGCGGTGGCATGGTTGCTATCCCTGACCAGAAACAGGGCACAGATCTCTATTTCTGTCAATGGCTCTTGGGTTGTGGGTCCTCCCTCCGTACACCGCTGATTGGCTGCTATTGCAGATGTTTTCTTCTGTAGAGTGTGAAGTATATGAAAGTAAAAATCTTCAATCCATTTAACATCGCAAACATACAGACACTAAAAAACACTACGTTGATCCTCTTGTCATTGCCTGAAAGCACAAATACATCGCCATAACCTTAAGATAAATAACATCATCTGTGTGACACTCAACCTACATTGATTGGCGCATGGGGGGTGCAAAAATAAAATCATTACTTAGTCTTGCTACCCTCACCAGGTCGTTCCACCTCTTACAGCATCTTTCACCGGACCAAATCATGGTGGTTGTGGAGGACACAGCCTCCCCGATCTCGCCCCATATCCTATTGTACTCCTTTGGGGGGGGGGGGGCTTTCCATGTTAGCTCGGTGTACCTCCATGTAATATTCTCCTGAAGGGCAGGTAACTCCGTCTCGTCGAAGGAGGGTGCCCTCAACATCCCGTCCTTCTCGATGTTCCTGCGCTTCGACTTCTTTTTAACATTAAATTATATTTATGTTGTTATGATTTTTGATTTGTAAAATGTATCTTATTATTGTCAGAAGCAAAAGGTAGAAAGGAGATAAGGAAAAGTGGAGGGTAGAGAAATTAAAGGCAAAAATCAAAAAGGGCCACAGTACGACATAAATCTAAAAGGACAAAGCGTGTTAAAAAACAAGCCTGAGGGCTCTGAGTCTCAATGCGAGGAGCATTCATAATAAGGTGGATAAATTAACTACACAGATAGCTGTTAATGGATATGATGTAATTGGGATTACGGAGACATGGCTCCAGGGTGACCAAGGCTGGGAACTCAACATCCAGGGGTATTCAATATTCAGGAAGGATAGACAGAAAGGAAAAGGAGATGGGGTAGCGTCGCTGGTTAAAGAGGAGATTAACGCAATAGTAAAGGAAAGACATTAGCTTGGATGATGTGGAATCTGTATGGGTAGAGCTGAGGAACACCAAAGGGCAGAACACGCTAGTGGGAGTTGTGTACAGACTACCAAATAGTAGTAATGAGGTTGGGGATGGCATCAAACAGGAAATTAGGGATGCGTGCTATTGTGTTCCTAACACAGATGAGGCGGCACACAGGGAGGTTAAAGTAACAGTGACCTCAGTCTTTAATAAGACACTCCAGAGTGAGGAACAGGTCTTAGGGGCCGGCTTATATACAGTGCTCCCAAGGGATGCTGGGATCCCTTGGGACTTCAGTGGATGAGCTCCCTGGTGGCGGAACATGGGAGTGCATGCTTTACAGATACACAACATCACTGCGCCCCCAAAGTCAAAGTGAAAACTATTTACAAGGTGAGGCGGTCGGGAGCCTTTCTTTCCCTGGTGGACCGCCTCGGTACAAATGTCTGTTCTGGTGTGTTGGCTGTGCCCTCGCTGGGCTGGCATGTTGTTGGCCCTGCAGGGCTGCTGGGTGAGCCTGGTCTTGCTGGGCTGTTGGGCGTGATGGGTTTGATTTCCAGGTCCGGCGTGGTGTCGTTGATCCTTTGGTTGTGTTGTGGGCTCGTAAAAATGTGGTGTCTGCTGTGGGTTGTGCAAGGCAGTCTGTGAACCGCAGCCTCGTTTGGTCCAGGTGCTTTCTGCAAATTTGTCCATTGTCTAGTTTGACTACAAACACCCTATTCCCTGCTTTAGCTATCACCGTGCCCGTGATCCACTTGGGACCATGTCCATAGTTTAGCACATATACAGGGTCATTCAGATCAATTTCCCGTGACACAGTGGCGTGACCATCGTTTACATTTTGTTGCTGCCGCCTGTTCTCTACCTGATCATGCAGGTTGGGGTGAACCAAGAAGTGTCTGGCTTTAAGTGTCCTTTTCATGAGTAGCTCAGCCAGGGGAACCCCTGTGAGTGAATGGGGCCTTGTGCGGTAACTGAGCAGTGCTCGGGACAGGCGGGTTTGGAGTGAGCCTTCTGTGACTCGTTTAAGGCTCTGTTTGATTGTTTGTACTGCCCGCTCTGCCTGCCCATTGGAGGCTGGTTTAAACGGTGCCGAGGTGACATGTTTAATCCAATTGCGGGTCATGAATTCTTTAAATTCGGCACTGGTGAAACATGGCCCGTTGTCACTGATCAGTATGTCAGGCAGGCCGTGGGTGGCAAAAATGGCCCTCAGGCTTTCAATGGTGGCGGTGGCAGTGCTTCCCAAAATTATTTCACATTCAATCCATTTAGAAAAAGCATCCACCACCACCAGGAACATTTTACCGAGAAACGGGCCCGCATAGTCGACATGCATCCTCGACCATGGTCTGGAGTGCCAGGACCACAAACTTAGTGGTGCCTCTCTGGGCGCGTTGCTCAACTGAGCACATACGCTGTATTGCCGTACACAGGACTCTCAAGTCAGAGTCGATACCGGGCCACCACACGTGGGATCTGGCTATCGCTTTCATCATTACAATACCTGGGTGTGTGCTGTGGAGATCCCACAGCACACTACGCAGTTCCCCACAACAGGTAGTCTGCCTGAATGGACAGCTCGTCCTTTCGCCGCTGGAACAGCTTGATTGGCTCTTGCATTTCAACGGGGATGCTGGCCCAGCTCCCATGCAGTACACAGTTTTTTACGAGGGACAGCAGAGGATCTTGGCAAGTCCAAGTCCTAATCTTGCGGGCCGTGACGTGATTTATCATTTTCAAACGCTTCATCAAAAGACCATCAACAAGTTTGCAGGCTGCGCAATTTCCACCCAGTGGTGGGCAATGGTAGCTGACTGAGAGCATCCGCACAGTTCTTGGTGCCTGGCCTGTGGCAGATGATATAGTTATAAGCTGATAGCGCGAGTGCACACCTTTGTATGCGGGCTGAGGCATTAGTATTTATCCCCTTGTTTTCAGAGGGGCTTGTGATCAGTTTCCAGCTCAAATTTGAGGCCAAACAGGTACTGATGCATTTTCTTTACCCCGAACACACACGCTAATGCCTCTTTCTCAATCATACTGTAGGCCCTCTCAGCCTTAGACAAGCTCCTGGAAGCATAGGCGACAGGTTGCAACTTCCCTGCAACGTTAGCTTGTTGTAATACATACCCGACTCCGTAAGACGATGCGTCACATGCTAGCACAAGTCTTTTACACGGTTTACACAATACAAGCAGCTTGTTGGAGCATAAAATGTTTCTGGCTTTCTCAAAAACAATTACTTGGTTTTTTCCCCATACCCAGTTCTCACCTTTGCGCAATAACACATGTCGGGGCTCTAAAATGATGCTTAACCCCGATAGGATGTTACCAAAATAGTTGAGGAGTCCCAGGAACGACCGCAGCTCCTTGACGTTCTGTGGCTTGGGCGCGTTCCTGATAGCCTCTGTCTTGGCGTCTGTGTGCCAAATGGCGTCTGCCGCGATCTTTCTCCCAAAAGCTCCACTTCTGTTGCCATGAAAATGCATTTCGACCTCTTCAGCAGCAGCCCTACGCGATCCAGTCGCTGGTGGACCTCCTCCAGGTTTTGTAGGTGCTCGGCAGTGGCCCGACCCATGACCAATATGTTGTCGTGAAAGACCAACGTGTGTGGTATCGACTTGAGTAGGCTTTCCATGTTTCTCTGGATGATCACTGCAGCCGACCGAATTCCAAATGGGCTTTTGTTGAAGATGAACATTCCCTTCTGCGTGTTGATGCAGGTGAGGCCCTTCGATGACTCCTCCAGCTCCTGCGTCATGTAGGCCGAAGTCAGGTCGAGTTTGGTGAACGACTTGCCCCGTGCCAGCATTGCAAATAGGTCGTCTGCCTTAGGTAGCGGGTATTGGTCCTGCAGCGAGAAACGATTAATAGTTACTTTATAATCGCCGCAAATCCTGACCGTGCCATCACTTTTGAGTACTGGAACAATCAGGCTGGCCCACTCGCTGAATTCCACTGGAGAGATGATGCCCTCGCGTTGCAGCCTGTCCAGCTCGATTTCCACTCTCTCCCTCATCATGTGATGAATGGGTCGTGCCTCTCGGAGCAAGTGGATCCGCACCTTCGCCCCGGAAAAGTTTCCAATGCCTGGTTCAAAAAGGGAAGGAAATTTGTTAAGAACCTGGGTACATGAGGCCTCATCGACATTTGATAGTGCTCAGATGTCATCCCAGTTCCAGCGGATTTTGCCCAGCCAGCTCCTTCCAAGCAGTGTGGGGCCATCGCCCAGGACAATCCAGAGTGGCAGTTCGTGCACTGTGCCCTTGTAGGTGACCTTGACCATGGCGCTGCCCAGGACAGTGATAAACCTTTTGGTGTACGTTCTCAGTTTCATGTGGATGTTGCTCAGTGCTGGTATGAATGCCTTGTTGCACCACAGTCTCTCAAACATCTTTTTACTCATGATGGTTTGGCTAGCGCCAGTGTCCAGTTCCATGGCTATGGGTAAGCCATTCAATTTTATGTTGTAGGTAGACATTTTGTTGAAAATGTGTGCACCCTGTGATGTTGTGTATCTGTAAAGCATGCACTCCCAGGTTCTTCAGCATCTGCCTCCTCTCTCTGAGGCTCGAAATTGCTTTGATCCATAATGGACCGATCTTCCTCTGCCACGTGGTGGTTAGCAGGTTTTGCAGAGCTTGCAGCTCATTTGCAAGCTCGTTGGAGGTGCCCCATTGTTCCACAGCTCTTGCAAACTTACCCTTTGAAGCGGCATGAATAGCCTCCACAATGCCAACAAGATGTGAATTGCCTTGCATTCATCCTTTGTTGGGGACTCTGAGTCATCTGGGTCACCTGAGGCCTGCTGGCAGTTGCAGATTCGTGGGTTCTGCCCTGTACATTTCTGCTCGCAAACACAGTTCCAGTTAATTTATCAACATTGCTAGCACTTGTGTGCTGAGAGATTTGTTTGGTGTTATCACTGATGGACATAAACTCCTGTCCTATCGCAATGGCCTTACTGTGGGTCGGTGTCTCTACAGTCAAAAGTTTTCGTAGGGTGGTCTTGTGGCCAATGCCCAGTACAGAAAGGTCTCTGAGCATTTTCTCCAGGTAGCCATCAAACTCACATTGTCCTGCAAGTCGCCTGAGCTCGGCGACGTAGCTCGCCACTTCCTGACCTTCACATTGATGGCACGTGTAGAACCGATACCTCGCCATCAGGAAGCTGTCCCTCGGGTTAAGATGCTCCCGAATCAGCGGTGCACAGCTCCTCATACGACTTAGCTGTGGGTTTCACCGGCGCCAGAAGATTCTTCATGAGGCTGTAGGTTGATGCCCCGCAGACTGTGAGGAGGACCGCTCTCCTTTTTGCAGCGCATCCTTCTCCATCCTGCTCATTGGTTGCAAAGTACTGGTCGAGCCGTTCAACATAGGCTTCACAGTCCTCACCCTCCAAGAACTTCTCCAGGATGCCCACAGTTTGCTGCATCTTTGCGTTGGATTCGTATCCTTGTCACCAGTTATTGTGTTATGAACACAGATGAGGCTGCACACAGGGAGGTTAAAGTAACAGTGACCTCAGTCCTTAATAAGACACTCCAGAGTGAGGAACAGGCCTTAGGTGCCGGCTTATATACAGTGCTCCCAAGGGATGCTGGGATCCCTTGGGACTTCAGGGGATGATCTCCCTGGTGGCGGAACATGAGAGTGCATGCTTTACAAATACACAACATGTGCAATAAAGATATAGCAGTTATCATGGGTGACTTTAATCTACATATAGATTGGGCTAACCAAACTGGTAGCAATACAGTGGAGGAGGATTTCCTGGAGTAGAAAAGGGATGATTTTCTCGACCAATATGTCGAGGAGCCAACTAGAGAGCTGGCTGTCCTAGACTGGGTGTTGTGTAATGAGAGAGGTTTAATTAGCAATCTTGTTGTGTGAGGCCGCTTGGGGAAGAGTGACCGTAATATGGTAGAATTCTTCATTAAGATGGAAAGTGACACCGTTAATTCAGAGACTAGGGTCCTGAACTTAAAGAAAGGTAACTTCGATGGTATGAGATGTGAATTGGCTAGGATAGACTGGCGAATGATAGAAACATAGAAAACAGGTGCAGGAGTAGGCCATTCGGCCCTTCGAGCCTGCACCGCCATTCAATAAGATCATGGCTGATCATTACCTTAGTACCCCTCTCCTGCTTTCTCTCCATACCCCTTGATCCCCTTAGCTGTAACGGCCACATCTAACTCCCTCTTGAATATATCCAATGAACTGGCATCAACAAATCTCTGCAGCAGGGAATTCCATAGGTTAATAACTCTCTGAGTGAATAAGTTCCTCCTCATCTCGGTCCTAAATGGCCTACCCCTTATCCTAAGACTATGTCCCCTGGTTCTGGACTTCCCCAACATCGGGAACATTCTTCTCGCATCTAACCTGTCCAGTCCCGTCAGAATCTTATATGTTTCTATGAGATCCGCTCTCATCCTTCTAAACTCCAGTGAATACAGGCCCAGTTGATGCAGTCTCTCCTCATATGACAGCCATCCCTGGAATTAGTATGAACCTTCACTGCACTCCCTCAACAACAAGAATGTCCTTCCTCAGATTAGGAGACCAAAACTGAACACAATATTCCAGGTGAGGCCTCACGAAGGCCTTGTACAACTGCAGTAAGACCTCCCTGCTCCTATACTCAAATCCCCTAGCTATGAAGGCCAACATACCATTTGCCTTCTTCACCGCCTGTTGTACCTGCATGCCCACTTTCAGTGACTGATGAACCATGACACCCAGGTCTAGTTGCACCTCCCCTTTTCCTAATCTGCCTCCATCCAGATAATATTCTGCCTTCGTGTTTTTGTCTGCAAAATGGATAACCTCACATTTATCCACATTATACTGCATCTGCCATGCATTTGCACACTCACCTAACATGTCTAAATCACCCTGCAGCCTCTTAGCGTCCTCCTCACAGCTCACACCACCACCCAGTTTAGTGTCATCTGCAAACTTGCAGATATTACACTCAATTCCTTCATCTAAATTGTTAATGTATATTGTATAGAGCTGAGGTCCCAGCACTGAGCCCAGCGGCACTCCACTAATCACTGCCTGCCATTCTGAAAAGAACCTGTTTATCACGACTCTCTGGTTCCTGTCTGCCAACCAGTTCTCTATCCATGTCAGCACATTACCCCCAATACCATGTGCTTTGATTTTGCACACCAATCTCTTGTGCGGGACAATGTCAAAAGCCTTTTGAAAGTCCAAATACACCACATCCACTGGTTCTCCCTTGTCCACTCTACTAGTTACATCCTCAAAAAATTCCAGAAGATTCGTCAAGCATAATTTCCCTTTCATAAATCCATGCTGACTTGGACCGATCATGTCGCTGCTTTCCAAATGCATTGCTATTTGATTCTTAATGATTGATTCCAACATTTTTCCCACTACTGATGTCAGGCTAACCGGTCTATAATTACCCGTTTTCTCTCTCCCTCCTTTTTTAAAAAGTGGGGTCACATTAGATACCCTCCAGTCCATAGGAACTGATCCCGAGTTGATAGACTTTTGGAAAATGATCACCAATGCATCCACTATTACTAGGGCCACTTCCTTAAGTACTCTGGGATGCAGACCCCGGAGATTTATCAGCCTTTAATCCCATCAATTTCCCTAACACAATTTTCCGTCTAATAAGGATATCCTTCAGTTCCTCCTTCTCACTCGACCTACTGTCCCCTAGTACATTCGGAAGTTTATTTGTGTCTTCCTTCGTGAAGACAGAACCGAAGTATTTGTTCAATTGGTCTGCCATTTCTTTGTTCTCCATTATAAATTCACCTGAATCCGACTGCAAGGCACCTATGTTTGTCTTCGCTAATCTTTTTCTCTTCACATATTTATGGAAGCTTTTGCAGTCAGTTTTTATGTTCCCTGCAAACTTCCTCTCGTACTCTATTTTCCCCTCTTAATCAAACCCTTAGTCTTCCTTTGTTGAATTCTAAATTTCTCCCAGTCCTCAGGTTTGTTGCTTTTTCTAGCCAAATTATGTGCCTCTTCCTTGGCTTTAACACTATCCTTAATTTCCCTTGTTAGATATGGTTGAGCCACCTTTCCCGTTTTATTTTACTCCAGACAGGGATGTACAATTGCTGATGTTCATCCATGTGATCTTTAAATGTTTGCCATTGCTTATCCACCGTCAACCCTTTAAGTATCATTTGCCAGTCTATTCTAGCCAATTCACGCCTCATACTGTCAAAGTTACCTTTCCTTAAGTTCAGGAATTAACTGTGTCACTCTCCATCTTAATGAAGATTTCTACCATATTATGGTCACTCTTCCTCAAGGGACCTTGCACAACAAGATTGCTAATTAGTCCCTGCTAATTACAAATCACCCAGTCTAGGATGGCCAGCTCTCTAGTTGGTTCCTCGACATATTGGTCTAGAAAACCATCCCTAATACACTCCAGGAAATCCTCCTCCACCGCATTGCTACCAGTTTGGTTAGCCCAATCAATATGTAGGTTAAAGTCGCCCATGAAAACTGCTGTACCTTTATTGCACACTTCCCTTATTTTTTGTTTGATGCTGTCCCCAACCTCACTACTACTGTTTGGTGGTCTATATACAACTCCCACTAGCGTTTTCTGCCCTTTGGAATGCCGCAGCTCCACCCATACCGATTCCACATCATCCAGGCTAATGTTCCTCCTTACTATTGCATTAATTCCTCTTTAACCAGCAACGCCACCCCGCCTCCTTTTCCTTTCTGTCTATCCTTCCTAAATGCTGAATGCACTTGGATGTTGAGTTCCCAGACTTGGTCACCCTCGAGCCATGTCTTGGGTTGATGGTGGATAGGCAATGGCAGACATTTAAAGATCACATGGATGAACTTCCACAATTGTACATCCCTGTCTGGTGCAAAAATAGAACGGGGAAGGTGGCTCAACCGTGGCTAACAAGGGAAATTAAGGATAGTGTTAAAACCAAGGAAGATGCATATAAATTGGCCAGAAAAAGCAACAAACCTGAGGACTGGGAGAAATTTAGAATTCAGCAGAGGAGAACGAAGGGTTTAATTAGGAGGGGGGAAATAGAGTATGAGAGTAAGTTTGCAGGGAACATAAAAACTGACTGCAAAAACTCCGATAGATATGTGAAGAGAAAAAGATCAGTGAAGTCAAATGTAGGTCCCTTGCAGTCAGAATCACGTGAATTTATAATGGGGAACAAAGAAATGGCAGACCAATTGAACAAATACTTTGGTTCTGTCTTCACTAAGGAAGACAAAAATAAGTTTCCGGAAATACAAGGGGACTGAGGGCCTAGCGAGAAGGAGGAACTGAAGGAAATCCTTATTAGTCAGAAAATTGTGTTTGGGAAATTGATGGGATTGAAGGCTGATAAATCCCCAGGGCCTGATAGTCTGCATCCCAAAGTACATAAGGAAGTGGCCCTCTAAACAGTGGATGCATTGGTGGTTATTTTCCAACATTCTATTGACTCTGGATCAGTTCCTATGGATTGGAGGGTAGCTCATGTAACACCACTTTTTAAAAAAAGGAGGGAGAGAGAAAACAGGGAATTATAGACCAGTTAGCCTGACATCGGTAATGGGGAAAATGTTGGAATCAATTATTAAAGATGTAATATTTGGAAAGCATTTGGAAAGCGGTGACAGGATCAGTCCAAGACAACATGGATTTATGAAAGGGAAATCATGCTTGACAAATCTTCTAGAATTTTTTGAGGATGTAACTAGTAGAGTGGACAAGCGAGAACCAGTGGATGTGGTGTATTTGGACTTTCAAAAGGCTTTTGACAAGGTCCCACACAAGAGATTGGTGTGCAAAATTGAAGCGCATGGTATTGAGGGTAATGTATTGACATGGATAGAGAACTGGTTGGCAGACAGGAAGCAAAGAGTAGGAATAAACAGGTCCTTTTCAGAATGGCAGGCAGTGACTATTTGGGTACAGCAAGTTTCAGTGCTAGGACCCCAGCTATTTACAATATACATTAATGATTTAGACCAAGTAATTGAATGTAATATCTCCAAGTTTTCAGATGACACTAAGCCGGGTGGCAGTGTGAGCTGTGAGGAGAATGCTAACAGGCTGCAGGGTGACTTGGACAGGTTAGGTGAGTGTGCAAATGCATGACAGATGCAGTATAATGTAAATAAATGTGAGGTTATCCACTTTGGTGGCAAAAACAGGAAGGCAGAATATTATCTGAATGGTGACAGATTAGGAAAAGGGAAGGTGCAAT
The DNA here is from genome assembly GCF_044704955.1 of Pristiophorus japonicus. Classification (NCBI taxonomy): domain Eukaryota; kingdom Metazoa; phylum Chordata; class Chondrichthyes; family Pristiophoridae; genus Pristiophorus; species Pristiophorus japonicus. Next base: position 226,157,322 of record NC_091981.1, read on the forward strand.
GAGACCTGGGTGTCATGGTAAATCAGTCATTGAAAGTTGGCATGCAAGTACAGCAAGCGGTGAAAAAGGCAAATGGCATGTTGGCCTTCATAGTGAGAAGATTTGAGTATAGGAGCAGTTGTACAGGGCCTTGGTGAGGCCTCACCTGGAATATTGTGTACAGTTTTGGTCTCCTAATCTGAGGAAGGACATTCTTGCTATTGAGGGAGTGCGGCGAAGGTTCACCAGACTGATTTCCGGGATGGCTGGACTGACATATGAGGAGAGACTGGACCTTTATTCACTGGAATTTAGAAGAATAAGAGGGAATCTCAAAGAAACATACAAAATTCTGACAGGATTGGACACGTTAGATGCAGAAAGAATGTTCCCGATGTTGAGGATATCCAGAACCAGGGGTCACAGTCTAAAGATAAGGGGTAAGCCATTTAGGACCAAGATAAGGGGAAACTTCTTCACTCAGAGAGTTGTGAGCATGTGGAATTCTCTACCACAGAATGTTGTTAAGGCCAGTTTGTTAACTATATTCAAAAGGGAGTTAGATGTGGCCCTTACGGTTAAAGGGATCAAGGGGTTTGGAGAGAAAGTAGGAATGGGGTACTGAAGTTGCATGATCAGCATATTGAATAGTGGTGCAGGCTCGAAGGGCCGAATGGCCTACTCCTGCAACTATTTTCTATGCTTCTATATTTCTAAACTGTATAATTATCATTTGTTACGAATATTTTTTAAACTCTGCAATTTGTTATTAAACCAACGAACTCTCAACTAGCTTGCTGCTCCTTCTCGCGCTCTCTCTCTCAACTTCAACTCACTGCGCATGCCCAGGTGACCCCTGACCCCCGAAACCGCGGGTAAACAGCTTCTCTGAAAAAAACGGGGGGAAAAAAATCATGCGTGCGCAGTTGAGCGCCGCACCTTCCATCGAAAAGAAAGTCGATCTGGATTGACTATAATGTTACCTACTGCCCATTGCACACTGCTCGCATACCGCCGGCATACTGCCGAAAAAAAATTGACCAAAATTGCGTTCTTCGATCTCGGCAGTATGCCGGTGGTTTGAAAGGACGCACCGTCGGCATATCGCAGAGAAGTGGGCGGACCTTATGCAGCAACTAGTTTCGAGCCCTTCGAGTGTTCAGTATCAGAAACCAGCTGAAAAGTATCCTCTGATGGATGCAATGCTACAAGAGATTCACCAGTAATATATTTTGGCCTAGAAATTTGTTTTCACCGAAAACGGGCGCGAGGATCATAATGCGTGATTAACCCATGCCCGTTCAGAGGAATGCAGGTAGCACGCCATGATTGTGGCGTTCAGCCCAGCGCTGAATGCACTATTGAGTGGTCGAATGCTCAGCACGGGAGCCAAGGTTGTGCGAAGCTAGCCTACACTATGTAAAGGCAGTCTGCATCTCTTAAAGGGGAGGTGCATTCCGCCTGCAGCAGCTCATTGAACTGGCTGGGGAAGACAGTGAACAACAATTAATGATGGCACAACAGGGGAAAGAGAGAGCGTGCACCAAGGTTCTTGGATACAGCATTGGAGGTCTCGTTATAGGAGATGGATAGAAGGACAGAGGTCCTCTTTCCACAGGATGTGATGAGGCGCTCCAGGTAACAGTGTAAAGTGCAATGGGAGCAGATAGCCACTGTGATGAATACCAGCAGTGTAGCCCTGAGGGCATGGACGCAGTGCAGGAAAAAGTTTAATAACTTCACATGAAGTCAGTGAATTCATCTTCAAATGCCATATCCCACCGCCTGCACCACTAGCTCATACACTGCTCAATTCACCACACCCCCCATTATTCGCCTACCAACAATCTCTACCAAACACAACTCATAGCTCACATTTATAGCTTCATCTCACAGTCACACACTTACCACTGCTGCAAGTATCACACTCACATCTCACAGCTTGAACACGCTGTCAGCTATTCACCCATGACAGGCACATCACCCAAACACATTGCACCACACTCACTGACACACTTCTCTTTCTCAGCAGGAAATGGTGGCTTACAACCAGCGCCAGCAGCACCTATCGGGGCCGGACAGATGTGCCTGCATAACTTCAGCCCCATGGAGGAAGCTGGACATTCTTGGGAGGGACTTCACTGAGCCCATGGCCAGCGGTGGGGCTGAAAGAATACAAGATGCCGGTATCCTCATACGTAGTCCTCCTTCGCATAGCCCACTTCCCCCTCATCCTACAAACTCTTCTGATTTACAAGCTGCACATGGTGTAAGCATGCACCTCTTGCTTCCCCACAGTCGCCCGCCCCCTCACCACAACCCTACCCTTGTGCCTTTTTCATTTCAGAGACCCAAGAAATCCAACCTGTCCAGCAATGTTGCAAGAAGACGAGGGAGGGGAGAGTAATGAAGAAGAAATACCTTCACTTGATCTGACACTCACAGCCAGCAGCTCAGATACTGGCACTGCGTGGAGCTGAGGAGGGTAGCTTCGAGGCGGGATCTGCACGTGATGTGTCAATGGGAATGAGTGGGCTACACCCAAGGCAGGAGGTAAGGGTCACGCAGGCACCAGCTCCCCAGAGAGTGAGGTCACAGACGTGTTCAGCTGCAGTGAACTCAGATGAGGATTTTGATGGGGCAGCCTACAGAAAAACGCTGATGGGTATGCACAACAAAATGCTTGGTGCATTGGCAGGCCTGCCAGAAAGACTGAGTGCAATGTGAAGGAGCATGGAGGAGTCTGGCACCAACCTTGCACAGGGCTTTACGCAAAGCTTGCAACCAATAATTTCCAACATGGAAGGGGTGTGCACGGTTATTAGCGCACTTGTGGACTCAACCATGATGCAGCTTCTGATGGCCAGTGTCTCAGCTTCCACTGTAGCACAAGCAGAAGCCAGCCAATGTCTGAGTGCTGCAGTGGAAGCTCAGACTTCTGTCATGCAATTTCAGACGGCTCTCATGCAGGCTCAGCTTGCTGCCAATTCCTTGAACATGTTGTCGCATCCCAAATCCATGCCCATCTTTCCTGCAATTCCATTTTTGAATCCCTCCAATCCGGTTTCCACGCTTACCACAGTATTGAAACAGCACTCATCAAAGTCCTTCATGACAAAGGCAAACTGTCCCTCCTTGTCCTTCTTGACTTGTCTGCAACCTTTGACACGGTTGACCAGTCTATCTTTCTCCAACGCCTCTCCATCATCATCCAGTTGGGTGGGACTGCACTCGCCTGGTTCCATTATTATCTATCTAATCATAGCCAGAGAATCACCTGCAATGGCTTCTCATCCTGCCCCCACATCATTACCTCTGTTATCCCCCAGGATCTATCCTTGGCCCCCTCCTATTTCTCATCTACGCGTTGCCCCTTGGCAACATAATCCGAAAACACAGTGTCAGTTTCCACATGTACCCTGATGACATCCAGCTACCTCACTACCACTTCTCTCAACCTCTCCACGGTCTCTAAATTGTCAGACTGCTTGTCCAACATCCAGTTCTGGAAGAGCAGAAATTTTCTCCAATTAAATATTGGGAAGACCGAACCAATTGTTTTTGGGCCCCACCACAAACTCCATTCCCTAGCCACTGACTCTATCCCTTTCCCCAACTTCTGTCTGAGGCTGAACCAGACTGTTCACAACTTTAGTGTCATAGTTGACCCTGAAATTAACTTTCGACCACATATCCACAGCATAACTAAGACCACCTATTTACACATCCGTAACAGCACCCGTCTCCACCCTTGCCTCAGCTCATCCATTGCTGAAGCTCTCATCCATGCCTTTGTTACCTCTAGACTTGACTATTCCAATGCAATCCTGGTTGGCCTTCCACATTCTACCCTATGTAAACTAGAGGTGATCCAAAACTCAGCTACCCGTGTCCTAACTCACACCAAGTCCTGCTCACCCATCACCCCTGTGCTCGCTGACCTACATTGGCTTCCGGTTAAGCAACGCCTCAATTTCAAAATTCTCATCCTTGTCTTCAAATCCCTCCATGGCCTCACTCCTCCCTATCTCTGTAATCTCCTCCAGCCTCACAGCTCCCCGAGATGTCTCCGCTCCTCTAATTCTGCCCTCTTGAGCATCCCTGATTATAATTGCTCAACCATTGGTGACCGTGCCTTCTGTTGCCTAGGCCCCAAACTCTGGAACTCCCTGCCTAATCCTCTCTGTCTCTCTACCTCTCTTTCCTCCTTCAAACCGCTTCTTAAAACCTATCTCTTTGACCAAGCTTTTGGTCACTTCCCCTAATTTCTTCTTATGTGGCTTGGCATCAAATTTTTTGTCTCATAATATTCCTGTAAAGAAAGGGTAGTGGAAATGTGGAATTCTCTCCCCAAAAGGCTGTGATAATTGAAACTTTCAAAACTGAGATCAATAGAGTTTTATTAGTTAAGAGTATCAGGGATATGGTTCAAAGGTGGGTAAAAGGAATTGAGGTACAGATCGGCTATGATCTAATTGAATAGCAGAACAAACTCAATGGGCTGAATGGCCTAGACCTGCTCCTATGTTCCAATGACTTTGGCAAGACACTAGAGCGTGACTGGCTATCTGTGCAACCATACCCCTATGAGGAATCAGTGCCTTCAGAAAAGGACAAAGTTGGTGGAAAAAGGATGAAAAGATTCAAAATTAAATTGAAAAGTTCCCATGTAACCTGATGGATTAACTCCAATGATTTTACCTTGAATTTGTACCACATTACAGTTGTACTGCACCTAGTGCAAAGCTCTAGGACTGAGACTAGCTCTTGCAGTTGGTTTTCCATCTCTTGCCACAATGTGATCTGCAGTCAGATCATTGATGACTTCGGGTCACACTCCTGTCTCAGATGTAGCTCAATGCAACTATAGCAGAATAGCTAATTCATAAGAACATAAGAACATAAAAATTAGGAACAGGAGTAAGCCATCTAGCCCCTCGAGCCTGCTCCGCCATTCAACAAGATCATGGCTGATCTGGCCGTGGACTCAGCTCCACTTACCCGCCTGCTCCCCGTAACCTTAATTCCCTTATTGGTTAAAATTCCAATTGGTTTATGTCAGAAAATAACAAATTTGCTCATGTTTTTAAAAGCACAATACTTCACACACGATGGAGGAGGAAACAAAGCCTTTTAAGTCTGCATGCTGCGAACAAAGGGAATTGATAATCCTTTTTTAATAATATTACACTCCCTTCATTGAGGGAGCTGAGGTGCAGCAGTGAGAATATTTGTAAATCCCTTTATCATTGACAAATGTGAACAAGTATTAAAGGATACAATGGTGAAAATTCCAAGTGTTTGAAGGTTTCTCTGAAGGACTTCATGGTATTGCTATTCTCCCAACTGCCCCTTAAAAATCAAATGGCAGTGAGTTTGGATAGTCAGGATCAAGCTTCTAGTTCACAACAGTTCAGTGTGAGTCTGCTTTCAAATGGCACTGCCTTCCAAATTTGTTACAGATCGTGCAATGTGAATAAAACATACTCTAATATATTTTGGATACCAAAAAGTGCAATTATTCTTATGTAAATCATAAAATTATACCTATTTTCAGCTAAACTGTTCATAGTCAAAGTACTGCTTAGCTCTAAATGGGGAAGGAGAGATATCGCAAATTCCAGCCAAAAAATTTCTGCAAGTTAAATTATTTAAATGTCTCCTATTGTGCAAGGATTTTATATTTAAGTCTTGCTATCATTAAGCCTATGAAATAACAACATGATACAGAACTCTGCATCTTCCTTTGGCAGAGAAATGTCACAGGAAAGCAGAAAATATTGCAGTCAATCATCAGTGAAAATGTTATCATATAGGAGAACACAGTACACTGTGAACTAGATCATTCTGGTTAGTTTATTAACCTAACAAGAAACAGCTCACTCTCCTGAACTGCTCAATGCTGCAGTGTTGCTGATTGTACAAACTCCATAGCTCAGAGCAAACACAGGGTTAGTTCAAAGCTATTTTTATATCGATTCATAAATTGGATTTTTTTACTGTAAATAGAAATCTTATTAACTGTATCTGTAGTTTAAACACCAGGCCAAATAATAATGAAGATTTCATCCCTTTTAAATTAATCTCACACATAAAAAGTACACATTTATTTGTATTATATTGGGCTTAATTTTCCCAAGCCTGTTTTCTGGCATATTGCCAGTTACGCCGGGTTTTCTAGGCCAGAAATGCGCGAGAAATATTTTGCCAAACGTTCCCCAATGTATAATTCGAATTTGGTGCCGTGCCATGTCCAGTCTCCTCAGGGGGTGGAGCCTGCTGTCTGCGCCAAAATACAATAACGCACCTTCTGCGCATGCGCGGGTAAAAAGTTATGTTTTTGACGTCGTTCCAATGGACACGCATGCTCAGTACAGCTCGGATTTGGCAATCGGACATTTTTCAAGAGCCAATTGTGTGCGTGTGCATAGGAGTGCTGTATGAGAGTATTGGAAAAATCACAGCTGGAACAATACAAGATGCAACGTGGACCAAGGACCAAGAATTTGTTGCTGGAAGAAGTGGAGGCACTAGTTACTGTGATTGAGAACAGATGGCAGGAGCTGGACATCGGCAGAGGTCACAAACAAGTTCCACCAAAAGAAATGAAGAAACGCTGGAACCAAGTCGCAGAAGATTACTGTGCAATGGTGAACACCACGAGATCTGGAAGCCAGTGTAAAAAGAAATGGCAGGACCTTGGTCAAGTAGTTAGTGTAAGTAATATTTTCATTTATTCAATGAAATTGTAAATATGACCAGCTGGGAAAAAACTCGAACGTGTAGAATTTACCAATATTTCGCAAAGATTCCTGGTACCTTTCCCCTGCAGAGGAGAAGAATCCCTTTCTGGACTTTTAAAATGAGTTTAAGGGGGCAGACGACGCCTGCAGGGGATAAAAGGGGATGCATTCATGATGAACCCCTCCCCCCCCAGTGTTTGGACTCATAGGAAAGGGAATTTAATTTGGAACTCGATGAACATTTTGATATCCTCGGAAAAACTCTGAGGAAGATACCTAAGAGCTTTACAAGTTTAAAATCTCTAAAGGAGCATTTCGGAACAGACTGCCAGAACAGTGGGGTGGGACTTCACTCAGTTTGGACATTGGAGCTAATCAAATTGTCTGGGAACTGTTCACCATCGAAACTTGTCCCTAGAAAACATTAGCATTTAAACAATCAACCATGGAAGAAACAGTATCACCCTGCCCAGAGGATCCAAATGTCACATACATATTCCAACACCTTTTCAACAGGCATAGAAATATCTGGCTCAGGCCAGACTAGCACAATGGACGAGAGCTTATCAACTTCAAAAAGCCTATTAACGCCAGATTAAAACCACTTAATCAAGTTTCGGTTAGCTGGGCTGCACAATCGAAACAAAGAGCTGGGCCCCGGCAAATCTTCACCCTCTGACACCCTTGGAAGAGAGGGTCGCTGCTTTGATGGGTCCTGCCTGGAGAAAAAGCAATCAGTACTGCACAAGCTGGGCCCACACTCGAGGGAGAGGGTAAGTCCTGCAAATTCATCATGGCCCTTCAAATCAACCTGCTGCCTGGCCTGCGATGTGTGAGCCACCCATCCTGCCCCCTCCTCTGCTGCTAACCATTTGTCTGTTCTGTTAAATTTTGTAGAACTGGAGGCTAACCCTGATGCTGCAGAAGAAGATTCAGACGAGGATGAGCCTGAAAAGGAGAACATCTTACAATATAACCCTCCAGACCAAGAACACGGGGGGAGGGGGAGTGGACTGAGCTGGATGAAGCTCCCACTATTGTACTGAATATGGAGGATGTGCCGCTCATGGAGGTGCCAGCTTCTTCCGTGACTAGTGGTTTAGGTGTTGGTGGGACATTCCATGGTCCCAGTAGTGGGATGCAGCGAGCCACACCCAAGGTGAGGAGGGGAAGGAGAGCTCGACCGCGCTTTCCTGAGATGCAGGATATAACATATGTGGTTCAGATGATGTCATTGAGTGCGGAGAGCATTGACCTTACCCGATCACTCCTGGACACCATCAGTGGGGTGAGTGATGAGGTAGCGGGACTGTCGGGAGAAGTAACAACAGTCGCCGGGAACATCAGTGAAGGAATAATGGCCATGAGGAAGGGAATGTCAGAGGTAGTGCAAACCACGACACTGGCATTGAGTGAGGGAATGTCAGAGGTAGTATGGGCCATTAGGGAGGGATTGTTGCAGTCTGCTGAGACACTGTCAGGGTGCATGAGGGACAGTATGTGTGAGTTAGCTGCTGCAGTAAGGGAACACGCCCAGACCCCGCACCCATTGACAGAATCAACTGCCACTCCCACTGCAAACCCCACACCAGCCTCTGAAGAGCCCGAAGCCAGGCCCTCCAACTTGCGGCCTGACACTGATGCCCCCACCCTCAAGAGGTGCGCAGTACCCGAGATGTTAAAAGGAATAAGCTTGGTACCAAGCCCAAAAACACTGCGCCACCACCTGTGGGCAGGGGTGATGGAGAGTCCAAGGTCAAGCGCAGCGGGCGGTCTTAGAATAAGGGGATGAGAGATGGGTGCAGCCTTTCTTTGCTGCTGTTGTTGTAATTGTTATTATTATTGTTACTGTTGTAACTGTTCTCAAATTAAAAGCTTTTTGTAAGTTATGTAAATTTACAAGTTTATAAGTGATCTTAAAGAGTGATATTAAAGTAAAGTTTGATACAAGAATAATTTTATTAAAGTTAAGTTAAGTACATTGTAAACTTTTGAATAAAATATATTTTACACTAAAACTAAATCATTTTCCATTAACAACACAACATTACGAAACAGCTCCAAACAATAAACATATCCATGTGGAATAGTTGTCGCTGAGCCCTCAGGCATCAGTAAAACATTTATGGATGAGCTGCTGGCGTAAAGCTCGAGCAATCGTTAAAAGAGCACGATGGCCCGCCTTCCTCCGCCGTCGTGCTCTGGCCTCAGGCACTTGCATGGCTTCCTCATCCTCGTCCTCCTCCTCCTCCTCCTCCTCCTCCTGCTCATCACCTGCATCTTCCACATCATTATCATCAGCCACTCTCACCGCAAGTGGGTCTTCCACTACCAGGTGCTGCTGCCTCATGATGGCTAAGTTATGCAGCATAAAACAATGAACTGACCGACAGTCTCAGGGGAGTACAGCAAGTAGCCTCCGGAATGGTCCAAGCATAGTAAACGCTGTTTCAAGATGCCAATGGTCCTCTCAATGATGCTGCGCATCGCAATGTGCGCCATGTTGTATTGACGGTCAGCTTCCGTCTGGGTTACGCGTAGGGGCGTCATGAGCCAGGTGGTCAGGCCATACCCTTTGTCTCCCAGTAGCCAGCTCTGCCCTTCTGGCTGTTGCTCAAACATGGCAGATATAACGCTGTCACGTAGGATGAACGCATCATGGGTGCTGCCAGGGTATCACGCATTGACTGACATGATGTGATGCATGTCATCACACACGAGCTGCACATTAATTGAGTGGAAGCCTTTTCTATTCCTGTACATCTCGGAATCCTGCAAAGGTGCTTGCAAGGCGATGTGGGTACAATCAAAGCAGCCCTGTACCTTTGGGAAGCCAGCAATCCTTGAGAAGCCCACAGCCCTGTCATGGATTGCTTGGGCGGTCATGGGGAACTTGATGAAGTCATTCCTCTGCGCATACAGTGCAGCCGTGATCTGGCAAATTGAGACATGTGTTGCATGCTGAGTGATAGCGCACACATCCCCAGTTGTAGCTTGAAACGATCGGAGGCATAGAGTGAAAGTGCAGTTGTAACCTTCACTTCAACTGAGAAAGCAGCCCTCCTGACGTTTCTCGGCTGCAGGTCTGGTTTCACCAACTCACAAATCTCACGGGCAACTTCTTTGCGGAAACACAGCCTTCTGACACAGTCTGCATCACTCAGGTGCAGCTACGAACGCCTGTCTCGATATACCCCAGGTGAGTAAGATCTCCTGCCCAGCACCCTACAGACTCTGATGTTCCTGATGCGATGAGCTCTAATCAATTGTCTCCTGCGTAGCACCATGGCACAGAAGACTCACACAAGGTATGGCATTGTCAGTATTGCCCCCATACTTAAAGTTAAACTTTCAAAGAAACTCAAAACAGCAGGAAAGCAGGCAGCACAGGTTCACTGTTCTCTCTCTCCCCAAGGTCTGTATGGATGGACCACATAAAAAGGTCTTGTGACCTCTCCTCTCTCCCCCCACCCTCTCCCCTTGAGTCTTGTGACCTCTCTCTCCCTCCCCCTCCCTGGGCTACAAGCCATAAGATCAGCTATCTCTCCCTCCTCTTCTCTCTTCCCCCCACCCACCCCCCCCACCCCAGCCCACGGCTTGTTTTGTAGCCAAACCCCAAGCCGCTGTGTCCGGACGTGAGGCCGATTCTGCCGGCCAAACCCTCCAGGCCTTCTTCAAGACGTTCCGTGGTGGCATGTGAGTGAGTAAAAAAATGAGAAAACTTGTGAAATCCAACAAATTTACACTTTTATGGTGACAGGTAAAAAAAAGTTGAACTTTATTATTGATTTTGACAGTGTTCTTGACTCCCTCCAAAATCTTCGATTTAAAAACAATGGCGTCTTTTCAGCGCAGATTTGTGAATGTGCGCTGGTTTCAACTCATCAGAAGGTTTTTTGGGAGTGGCCAAATACGCCAACGTAATGGAGAAAAATGTTTGGCCAAATTGCAAACAATTGAAAAAACCGGTGCAGACATGAGGGAACGCCTCCTTTGAAGTGAAAAAAACTGGCCTAGAAAAATCGTAACTAAGTCCATTACGCTAGCGCAGATCGCAGGGGGACAGTTTGAAAAAAAAAAATACGCCAAAAATTTAACTCAATTTGCCAAAAAAAGCAGCGTACTCCAAAAAAATGACACAAATCACTAGGGAAAATTGAGCCAATAATACCTAGGGTCTATGTCGAGCGGAGTTCATTTTGCAACTTCTACGTCAGTAACTTTTTTAAAGTAACAAATTTTTTCAATACATTTCCATTTTGGTCTGATGGTGTCAATCATCTCTATGTGCACCTTTTCGACAAGCCATTTTCATGCAATTTGTAGTTTTTTAAGATATTTCTGTTCACTGAATATTTCTAAACCCTGGAAGCTTTTTTTTCTTCACACCCAGTGACACCAACAAATCTGGTATGGTATAACATGGGTTAAATATTATTTGTTGCTCAGGCTGGAGTCTGAAGCAGTATGAATAATGGACCCAAATGTCCTTCAAAGACCAGACCAGAAATGCAAAAGTGCCAAAGTTCTTCAGCCAGAGAATGGTTAGAATGTGAAACTCACTACCATAAGGAGTAATTGAGACGAATGCACAAGGTAGAAAAAGCTTAAGAACAACAAGGCTACAGGAACGGATGGAATCCCTGCTGAGACACTGAAGTATGACGGAGAGGCACTGAAGGCTCGAATACATGACCTCAACTCTCTCATCTGGAGGGAGGAGAGCATGCCAGGAGATCTCAGAGATGCTGTGATCATGACCATCTTTAAAAAAGTGACAAGTCCAACTGCAGCAACTAAAGAGGAATCTTCCTGTTTTCAGCCACTTGGAAAGTCGTCGTTAGTGTCCTCCTCAACCATCTTCTCCCTGTGGCTGAGGAGCTCCCCTCGGAGTCGCAGTGCAGATTTTGTCCCCTATGGGGCACAATGGACATGATTTTTGCAGCGCGACAGCTACAGGAAAAATGCAGGGAACAGTATCAGCCCTTATACATGGACTTCTTCGACCTTACAAAGGCCTTTGACACTGTCAACCGCGAGGGTCTATGAAGCGTCCTCCTCCATTTTGGAGGCCCCCAAAGGTTCGTCACCATCCTCCACCTGCTCCATGACAACATGCAGGCCGTGATCCTTACCAATGGATCCATTACAGGCCCAATCCACGTCCGGACTGGGGTCAAACAGGGCTGCGTCATTACCCCAACCCTCTTCTCAATCTTCCTTGCTGCCATGCTCCACCTCACAGTCAACAAACTCCCCGCTGGAGTGGAACTAAACTACAGAACCAGTGGGAACCTGTTCAACCTTCGCCGTCTCCAGGCCAGGTCCAAGACCACCCCACCCTCTGTTGTCGAGCTACAGTACGCGGATGATGCCTGCGTCTGTGTACATACAGAGGCTGACCTGCAGGACATAGTCGAAGTATTTACTGAGGCGTACGTAAGCATGGGACTTACGCTAGACATCCATAAGACAAAGATTCTCCACCAGCCTGTCCTCGCCGCACAGCACTGCCCCTCAGTCATCAAGATCCACGGCACGGCGCTGGACAACGTGGACCATTTCCCATACCTCGGGAGCCTCTTATCAACAAGAGCAGATATTGACGACAATATTCAACACTGCCTCCAATGCGCCAGTGCAGCCTTCGGCTGCCTGAGGAAAAGTGTGTTTGAAGACCAGGCCCTCAAAACTGCCACCGAGCTCTTGGTCTACAGGGCTGTAGTAATACCCGCCCTCCTGTATGGTTCAGAGGCAAGGACCATGTACAGTAGACACCTCAAGTCATTGGAGAAATACCACCAACGATGCCTCCGCAAGATCCTACAAATCCTCTGGGAGGACAGGCGCACCAACATTAGCGTCACTCAACATCCCCAGTATTGAAGCCCTGACCACATTTGATCAGCTCCGCTGGGAAGGCCACATCGTTCGCATGCCAGACACGGGAGTTCTAAAGCAAGCGCTCTACTTGTAAGTCCTTAACAGCAAATGAGCCAAAGGTGGGAAAAGGAAACATTACAGGGCCACCCTCAAAGCCTCCCTGAAAAAGTGCAACATCCCCACTGACACTTGGGAGTCCCTGGCCAAAGATCGCCCTAAGTGGAGGAAGTGCATCCGGGAGGGCGCTGAGCACCTCGAGTCTCATCGCCAAGAGCATGCAGAAATCAAGTGCAGGCAGCAGAAAGAGCGTGCGGCAAACCAGTCCCACCCACCCTTTCCCTCAATGACTATCTGTCCCACCTGTGACAGAGTCTATGGCTCTCATATTGGACTGTTCAGCCACCTAAGAACTCATGTTAAGAGTGGAAGCAAGTCCTCCTCGATTACGAGGGACAGCCTATGATGATGATGATAGATGTATTTAAGGGGAAGCTAGTTAAACACATGTGGGAGAAACGTATATAAGGTTATGCTGATAGGGTTAGATGAAGTGGGGTGGGAGGAGGCTCATGTGTGTGATATCTTCACAGAGCACAGCACACACAGCTTCCTAACATGCAGGCTGCTCTCTCGGGACTCTCCAGAAAGCTGCCTGTTGTTTAATGATAAACTATGCAGCTGCAGTACACAATACGTCCACATCCACAGTGTGGAGCTACAAGCATTACAAGCTTACAGACATTATACTTCTCCCTCCTTAATGAAAAAGCCATCATAACAACCATCATACATAACCTTCATGTTTATACATAACACAGGATAAAAAACTTATTATTTTTTCCATATTTACAAATTTAACTTTACCACTTGTTTTCTGTTTCGAAGAGGATACCTTCGCTCTCGAACAGAACCTTCCAAACATGGTCTCGAATCTAAACTCATTCGAGGCTCATCCTGAGGAACATTTTCTTCCATGGAATTTCCTTGATTTTCATTTGAACTCACTCTCACTTCAGGCTCTTTGTTTCCCTGACTCGGACTCAGACTTTCATTCTGATTCTCTCCTGGATTTGTTTCCAGTACATTGGATTTAGAATTTGCTACTGGTATATCAAAACTATCTGAAAAGTCAGAAATAATTGAATCATTCCCACCTTCAACTCCTTCCATGTCTGTAGGTAAAATATGATCAATATGAACAAACCTAACCTGTCCATTATCAAACATCTTTACCAAATATATGCGAGAACCACATATCTTCGCCACTCTTCCTAGTAACCACTTTAACCATTTATGGTGATGGTTCTTCACTCTCACCTTCTGGTTTAATTTCACACTTCTCTCTTTTACTCTACCAATCTCTTCAGCTGTGACTGGCAGTTCATCAATGTATGAAAAGTAAAACACTTCTTCCCTATCGGGTGTAACCTGTGATGGGGAAGGCAATCTAGACATTTCATCAGCATTACTGTGATCAGCTGATCATCTGTATTCAATATCATATGTATATGCTGACAAAATCAAAGCCCATCTCTGCATTCGGGCTGCAGCTAATGTTGGAACTAGGGACTTTGGATGGAGGATTGCTGTTAGGGGCTTATGGTCCATAACGATGGTAAATTTACGACCATACAAGTATTTGTGAAACTTCTTGACCCCAAAAATTAATGCCAAAGCTTCCCTTTCAATTTGCGCATAATTACTCTCACTGGCACTGAGAGTGCGTGAAGCAAAAGCAATTGGTCTCTCCTCCCCACTACCTAATACATGAGAGATTACTGCCTCAACTCCATACGGAGGGGCATCACATGCTAGCTTAATCTCCTTAGATATGTCATAGTGAACTAACATGGTGCTCTCTACCAATTTGCTTTTACACTCCTTGAATGCTGTTTCACATTCATTTGACCACTTCCACTGGACCTGTTTTTTCAAAAGTTCATTCAGTGGATGTAATACAGTAGCCAAATTTGGTGGGAACTTCCCATAATAGTTCAAAAGACCCAAGAATGAATGAAGTTCAGTGACATTCCTGGAAGTGGGTGCATTTCTAATTGCATCCAATTTTTCCATGGTTGGATGTAAACCATCTTTGTCTACTCTGTACCCTAAGTACTCCACTGAGTTTTTAAATAACTCACACTTACGAGCAGACACTCGTACTCTGTGCTCCTCTAGCCGTTTGAGGATTTCATTCAATATTTTATTATAAATTTGCCTCTTTGGTGCTGAAATTAGTATGTCATCCAAATAACATACTACCCCTTCAATACCTTGCAAAATCTGGTTCATCACCTCTTGGAATATGGCAGGGGCGGAAGACACTCCAAACGGTAGCTTATTAAACTGATATAGGCCTAAATCAGTGTTTATAGTCAAACATGACTTGGACTCCTCATCTAGTTCAAGCTGTAAGTAGGCATTCGTAAGATCCAGTTTTGAGAAGATCTGACCACCTGTCAGTGTTGTGAACAAATCTTCTATATTCGGCAATGTATTGGGGACATTACCCTCCAGAACCTGGTTTACGGTTACCTTATAATCTTACTTTACCATCAGAATTATGTACAACAACAATGGGTGTAGCCCAATTACATCGATCTATCTTACAAATAATATTCTCAGTCTCTAGTCTTTTGAGTTCTTGCTCAACTTTCTCCTTGAGTGCATATGGTACAGAACGTGGCTTGTAGTAAACCGATCTAGCATCCTTCTGTACCCTGACACTCGCCTTGAAGCCTTGGATCGGACTGCCCGGTTCGCAGAACACCTTCGGATACTGCTTGATAACCTCTTCCATTGACGAAAATCTCGCTTCCACACAGAAAATCTTACTCCGATCCAGCTTCAGTGAGCTCAACCAGTTTCTTCCTAGTAAAGTAGTCTTGTCTCCTTTCACTACTATTAGAGGCAAGTTCTGAAATTGATCTTTATATTTCACCGGTACGGTGATACGGCCGACTACAAGAATTTTCTCTCCCGAGTAGCCTCGCAACTCTATCTTGGATTTCTCCAGTTGGAAATCACGCAATTTGTCGCGATATAGTGACTCCGGTACTACACACACGCATCTTGAATCCCGCAACATCTATGTGGATTTTGATGCTTTCCGAATCGCTGTCCGTTAACCTCGTGCTCCTGATGACGTGTAACTCTAACATCTCCTCGTCCTGTTTTTGTTCTTCTATGCTATGAAGTTCTTTGGATTTCGACTCATAGCTTTAAAAACTGGTTAACACTTCGCAAGATGCCCAGTCTTTCTGCAGAAGAAACACTCTGCCTTCACGTATGGACAACTTTGCGCAATGTGTTGTCCCAGGCACCTATAGCACGACTTCGATGCTCTGGTAGAATTTCCAGTTTCTGAGACTTTCGGCCATGGCCGTCTTTTACTCTGAACCTGCAGGTGATTTACCCCAGTTGACTGACGACCGTAATCATTATTTAATTCTCGGGAATATTGTTCAGCCATACTCATCGACCTCGCTGTCTGACAAGCAATCTCAAAAGTTAAGTCATCTGTCGTCAATAACTTCTTTCTGATCGCATCATTTTTCACCCCACAAACAAAATTATCCCGTAATGCTCGGTTTTGAAAGTTTCCAAAATTACAGTGAATCGCTAGCTTTTTTAATACTATGATGTAATCAGCGATACTTTCATCCACCTTTTGATTCCGAATCCCGAAACGATAGCTTTCAGCAATTTCTAACGGTTTGTGGTTATAGTGCTGCTCCAGCTTTGTTAAAATCTCTTTAAGCATTGTGTCCTTCGGCTCGTCAGGCACAAGCAGATTTACAAGGGTTTTGTATAATGCCGGACCTGCCACTGATAAGAAGATCGCTTTCTTACGTTCCAACACAGCCCGGTTCTGGACTGCATTGTCTGGAACTTCGATTATGTTATTTGCAGTGAAATACATTTCTATCCGATCCACATACGCTTTAAAACGTTCCTGGTCGTGTCTATATTCACTCAAATATCCGATTACACCTGCCATTTTTAATCTCTAGCTGTTCACACCGTGTGCTGTTATTTTACCTCGGATTTTGTAGCTTTTTTTTCAAAGACAGAAACTTTCAAAGTCTTCTGTCGGCTGACTGAATCCTTCACCAACAAAATTAAGCTTTAAACATCCAAAAAATCTCATCCTCGGTTGCCAACTGTGATATCTTCACAGAAGATGCAGGAAGAATGTTCCCAATGTTGGGGAAGTCCAGAACCAGGGGTCACAGTCTAAGGATAAGGGGTAAGCCATTTAGGACCGAGATGAGGAGAAACTTCTTCCCCCAGAGAGTGGTGAACCTGTGGAATTCTCCACCACAGAAAGTTGTTGAGGCCAATTCACTAAATATATTCAAAAAGGAGTTAGATGTAGTCCTTACTACTAGGGGGATCAAGGGGTATGGTGAGAAAGCAGGAATGAGGTACTGAAGTTGCATGTTCAGCCATGAACTCATTGAATGGCGGTGCAGGCTCGAAGGGCTGAATGGCCTACTCCTGCACCTATTTTCTATGATTCTATGTAACACAGCACACACAGCTTCCTAACATGCAGGCTGCTCTCTCGGAACTCTCCGGAAAGCTGCCTGTTGTTTAATGATTAACTATTCAGCTGCAGTACACAGTACATTCACACTGTGGTGCTACAAGCATTACAGGCTTACAGACATTACAATGTGGAACTTAACCACTGGCATGGACTGTTTCTGTGCTGTACATTTTATGTAAATACGCTCCAACAGGACATAATTTTACCATTCTGCCAACAATCTTGTCTCATAGAATTATAGGGGATGAAATTCGGTAGCGTCCCATTTGGATTGTTAACTTTTAAAATTTTGAAAAGTTAGCACCAGGCGCAAACAATTGCTAACTTCTGCTAAACTGGACTTCAGTGCCCCAGGAAGGAAGGGGGCAGTAAATGAGGCATTAATGACCTCAGTGGGGTGCTGAAGGGGCCCTAATGGCAGAGCGCTACCCAATTTTAGATGACTTGTATTCAGCAATCATCCTTCCCACGGGCTGATTCCCTCTCTTAAAGGGGATGTTATATCAAGCTGCACCTGCTCATTTTCGGCAATGCTGCATTTGAGGGAGAGCTGTGAGCTACCAAAACCACTTTCTGGGATGGCTGCTGGAAATCCTGCTGAAAGGGCGAGGGCAAGACGATTCAATGATGTGGCATTGGAGGCATTGGTGGGGGCAGTGGAGAGAAGGAGGGATGCGCTGTTCCCCGCACCTGGAAGGAGGCCATTGCCACAAGTCTTCAGAGACATGTGGAGAGAAGTGGCCAAGGAGGTGATGGCCAGCACTGTAGTAGAATGAACCCTGACACAGTGTCACAAGGAGTTCAACAACCTCAGTCAGATGGTCAAGGTGAGTACATGCTTCCACACCTCTTACATACCAGCCTCTGAACCTCTGTCTGTGCACTCTGTGCAAACCACCACTTCCCCACCCACCAAATATGTGCAGCTACTCAAACTCACACCCTCATCTCATGCCTTGCCTACGTTCACAGCTATTCAAGGATGACAGGCATATCTCCCACATACATAGCTGGACTCTTACTTACACAAGTTCCTTTACTTTGCAGGCCAAGATGGCATATAATAGGAGGGAGCAGCAGAGGACTGGCGGGGTTAAACCTCAACTGCAGGAGCTGTCTGACCTGGAGGAGCTACTGCTGCGGCTCATTGGCCCGTGGGTAGTGGACCCCTTGGCCGGCGGAGGCATCGAGCCCGCTGGAGGCAACAATGGTATCTTTGGCCGCTCTCCTTTACTCATCCCACTTCCCCATCACACCAGAAGGCTTAATCACTTTCCAGCTCCTGATACTTTCTGCCTTCCTTGCTCCATCCCTGCCTCTCCCCACTCCCCACTGCCCCCCACCCCCCGCCCTCACCTAATGCGAGTCTTGTACCATTTATGCTTTCAGATAATCAACAAGCAGATGTGCATCCTGTACCTGACAGCTCCCCCCACCCTCCACTCCATGATGCTGAGGAGGGGGGAGAGGACCAGGAGGAGGACATAGAAACTTAGAAACATAAAAAATAGGTGCAGGAGTAGGCTATTCGGCCCTTCGAGCCTGCACCGCCATTCAATATGATCATGGCTGATCATGCAACTTCAGTACCCCATTCCTGCTTTCTCTCCATACCACTTGATCCCTTTAGCCGTAAGGACCACATCTAACTCCCTTTTGAATATATCTAACGAACTGGCCTCAACAACTTTCTGCGGTAGAGAATTCCACAGGTTCACAATTCTCAGAGTGAAGAGGTTTCTCCTCATCTCGGTCCTAAATGGCTTACCGCTTATCCTTAGACTGTGACCCCTGGTTCTGGACTTCCCCAACATCGGGAGCATTCTTCTTGCATCTAACCTGTCTAATCCCGTCAGCATTTTATATGTTTCTATGAGATCCCCTCTCATTTTTCTAAATTGCAGTGAATATAAGCCCAGTCGATCCAGTCTTTCTTCATCTGTCAGTCCTGCCATCCTGGAAATCAGTCTGGTGAACCTTCACTGCACTCCCTTAATAGCAAGAATGTCCTTCCTCAGATTAGGAGACCAAAACTGTACACAATATTCAAGGAATCAGCCTTGAACAACTGCAGTAAGACTTCGGTGCTCGTATACTCAAATCCTTTCGCTATGAAGGCCAACATGCCATTTGCCTTCTTCACCGCCTGCTGTACCTGCATGCCAATGAGTGATGTACCATGACACCCAGGTCTCGTTGCACCTCCCCTTTTCCTAATCTGCCACCATTCAGATAATATTCTGCCTTCCTGTTCTTGCCACCAAAGTGGATAACCTCACATTTATCTACATTACACTGCATTGCCATGCATTTGGAGATATTACATTAAATTCCTTCGTCTAAATCATTAATGTATATTGTAATTAACTGGGGTCCCAGCACTGAACCTTGCGGTACTCCACTAGTCACTGCCTGCCATTCTGAAAAGGACTCATTTATTCCTACTCTTTGCTTCCTGTCTGCCAACCAGCTCTCTATCCACGTCAATACATTACCCCCAATACCATGAGCTTTAATTTTGCACACTAATCTCTTGTGTGGGACCTTATCAAAAGCCTTTTGAAAGTCCAAATACACCACATCCACTGGTTCTCCCTTGTCCACTCTACTAGTTACATCCTCAAAAAATTCTAGAAGATTTGGCAAGCATGATTTCCCTTTCATAAATCCATGTTGACTTGGACAGATCCTGTCACTGCTTTCCAAATGCGCTGCTATTACATCCTTAATAATTGATTCCAACATTTTCCCCACTACCGCTGTCAGGCTAACCAGTCTATAATTCCGTTTTCTCTCTCCCTCCTTTTTTAAAAAGTGGGGTTACATTAACTACACTCCAATCCATAGGAACTGATCAAGAGTTTATAGAATGTTGGAAAATAACCACCAATGCATCCACTATTTCTCGGGCCACTTCCTTAAGTACTCTGGGATGCAGATTATCAGGCCCTGGGGATTTATCTGTCTTCAATCCCGTCAATTTCCCTGAAACAATTTTCTGACTAACAAGGATTTCCTTCAGTTCCTCCTTCTCGCTAGACCCTCGGTCCCCTAATATTTCCAGAAGGTTATTTATGTCTTTCTTAGTGAAGACAGAACCAAAGTATTTGTTCAATTGGTCTGCCATTTATTTGTTCCCCTTTATAAATTCACCTGATTCTGACTGCAAGGGACCTTAATTTGTCTTCACTAATCTTTTTCTCTTCACATATCTATAGAAGCTTTTACAGTCAGTTTTTATGTTCCCTGCAAGCTTACTCTCATACTCTATTTCCCCCTCCTAATTAAACCATTTGTCCTCCTCTGCTGAATTCTAAATTTCTCCCAGTCCTCAGGTTTGCTGCTTTTTCTGGCCAATTTATATGCCTCTTCCTTGGTTTTAACACAATCCCTAATTTCCCTTGTTAGCCACGTTTGAGCTACCTTTCCTGTTTTATTTTTATGCCAGACAGGAATTGACAATTGTTGAAGTTCATCCATGTGCTCTTTAAATGTTTGTCATTGCCTGTCCACCCTGAACCCTTTAAGTATCATTCGCCAGTCTATCCTAGCCAATTCACATCTCATACCATCGAAGTTACCTTTCTTTAAGTTCAGGATCGTAGTCTCTGAATTAACTGTGTCACTCTCCATCTTAATGAAGAATTCTACCATATTATGGTCACTCTTCCCCAAGGGGCCTCGCACAACAAGATTGCTAATTAATCCTCTCTCTCATTACACAACACCCAGTCTAGGATGGCCAGCTCTCTAGTTGATTCCTCGACATATTGGTCTAGAAAACCATCCTTTATACACTCCAGGAAATCCTTCTCCACCGTGTTGGCTACTGTTGGGGGAGATGATTCATCAGGGGAAGGCAGCAGCAGCCAAGTTCATGGCACCATGGGTGGCTCAGTTGCACAGGAGAGCAGGAAAAAGAGTCAGAGAGCTATAGTGATAGGGGATTCTGTTGTAAGGGGAACAGGTATGCGTTTCTGCGGCCGCAAACGATACTCCAGGATGGTATGTTGCCTCCCTGGTGCAAGGGTCAAGGATGTCCCGGAGCGACTGCAGCGCATTCTTAAGGGGGAGGGTGAACAGTCAGTTGTCATGGTGCATATAGGTACCAATGATATAGGTGAAAAACAGGATGAGGTCCTAGAAGCTGAATTTAGGGAGCTAGGAGTTAAATTAAAAAGTAGGACCTCAAAGGTAGTGATCTCAGGATTGATACCAGTGCCACGTGCTAGTCAGAGTAGGAATTGCAGGATAGTTCAGATGAATGCGTGGCATGAGGAATGGTGCAGCAGGGAGGGATTCAAACTCCTGGGACATTGGAACCGGTTCTGAGGGAGGTGGGACCAGTACAAACCGAACGGTCTGCACCTGGGCAGGACCGGAACCTATGTCCTAGGGGGAGTGTTTGCAAGTGCTGTTGGGGAGGGTTTAAACTAATATGGCAGGAGGATGGGAATCTATGCAGGGAGGCAGAGGGAAGTAAAAAGGAGGCAGACGTAAAAGGTAGGAAGGAGAAAAGCAAGAGTGGAGGTCAGAGAAATTAAGGGCAAAAATCAACAAGGGCCACAATACAGCATAATTCTAAAAGGACAAAGAGTGTTAAAAAAACAAGCCTGAAGGCTCTGTGTCTCAATGCAAGAAGCATTCGTAATAAGGTGGATGAATTAATTGCGCAGATAGCTGTTAGCGGATATGATGTAATTGGGATTATGGAGACATGGCTCCAGGGTAACCAAGGCTGAGAACTCAACATCCAGTGGTATTCAATATTCAGGAAGGATAAACAGGAAGGAAAAGGAAGTGGGGTAGCGTTAATGATTAAAGAGGAGGTTAACGCAATCGTATGGAAGGACATTAGCTTTGGATGATGTGGAATCTATATGGGCAGAGCTGCGAAAAACCAAAGGGCAGAAAACTTTAGTGCGAGTTGTGTACAGACCACCAAACAGTAATAGGGAGGTTGGGGATGGCATCAAACAGGAAATTAGGGATGCGTGCAATAAGGGTACAGCAGTTATCATGGGTGACTTTAACCTACATATTGATTGGGCTAACCAAACTGGTAGCAATATTATGGAGGAGGATTTCCTGGATTGTATAAGGGATGGTTTTCGAGACGAATATGTCGAGGAGCAACTAGAGAGCAGGCTATCCTAGACTGGGTCTTGTGTAACGAGAGAGGATTAATTAGCAATCTGGTCGTGCGTGGCCCCTTGGGGAAGAGTGACCATAATATGGTATAACTCTTCATTAAGATGGAGAGCGACACTGTTAATTCAAAGACGAGGGTCCTGAACTTAAAGAAAGGAAACTTCGATGGTATGAGACGTGATTTGGCTAGGATAGACTGGCGAATGATACTTAAAGGATTGAAGATGGATAGGCAACGGCAAACATTTAAAGATCACATGGGTGAATTCCAACAATTGTCAATCCCTGTCTGGCATAAAGATAAAACAGGAAAGGTGGCTCAACCGTGGCTAACAAGGGAAATTAAGGATCGTGTTAAATCCAAGGAGGAGGCATATAAATTGGTCAGAAAAAGCAGCAAACCTGAGGACTGGGAGAAATTTAGAATTCAGCAGAGGAGGACTAAGGGTTTAATTAGGAAAGGGAAAATAGAGTATGAGACTAAGCTTGCAGGGAACATAAAAACTGATTGCAAAAACTTCTATAGATATGTGAAGAGAAAAAGATTAGTGAAGACTAATGTAGGTCCCTTGCAGTCAGAATCAGGTGAATTCATAATGGGGAACAAGGAAATGGCAGACCAATTGAATTAATACTTTGGTTCTGTCTTCACTAAGGTAGACACGAATAATCTCACGAAAATACTAGGGGACCGAGGTTTTATCGGGAAGGAGGAACTGAAGGAAATCCTTATTAGTCAGGAAATGGTGTTAGAAATAGTAGATGCATTGTGGTCATTTTCCAAAATTTCATGGACTCTCGATCAGTTCCTCTGGATTGGAGGGTAGCTAATGTAACCACACTTTTTAAAAAAGGAGGGAGAGAGAAAACAGGAAATTATAGACTGGTTAGCCTGACATTGGTGCTGGGGAATATGCTGGAATTGATTATTAAAGATGTAATAGCAGCGGATTTGGAAAGCAGTGACAGGATCGGTCCAAGTTAGCATAGATTTATGAATGGGAAATCATGCTTGACAAATCTTCTAGAGTTTTTTGAGGATATAAATAGTAAAGTGGATAACTGAGAACCAGTGGATGTGGTGTATTTGGACTTTTTAAAGGCTTTTGACAAGGTCCCACATAACAGACTGGAGTACAAAATTTAAGCACATGGTATTGGGTATAATGTATTGATGTGGATAGAGAACTAGTTGGGCAGACAAGAAGCAAAGAGTGAGAATAAACCATTCCTTTTCAGAATGGCAGGCAGTGACTAGTTGGGTGCAAGGTTCAGTACTGGGCCCCAGCTATTTACAATATACATTAATGATTTAGACAAAGGAATTGAATTTAATATCTCCAAGTTTGCAGATGACACTAAGCTGGGTGGCAGTGTGAGTTGTGAGGAGGATGCTAAGAGGCTGCAGAGTGACTTGGACAGGTTAGGTGAATGGGAAAATGCATGACAGATGCAGCATAATGTAGATAAATGTGCAGTTATCCACTTTGGTGGCAAAAACAGGAAGGCAGATTATTATCTGAATGGTGACAGATTAGTAAAAGGGGAGGTGCAATGAGACCTGGGTGTCATGGTACATCATTCACTGAAGGTAGGCATGCAGGTACAGTAGGCAGTAAAGAAAGCAAATGGCATGCTGGCCTTCATAGCGAGAGGATTTGAGTATAGGAGCAGGGAGGTCTTACTTCAGTTGTACAGGGCCTTGGTGAGACCACACCTTGAGTATGGTGTGCAGTTTTGGTCTCCTAATCTGAGGAAGGATGTGCTTGCTATTGAGAGAATACAATGAAGGTTCACCAGACTGATTCCCGGGATGGCAGTGCTGAAATATAAAGAAAGATTGGATCGGCTAGGCTTATATTCACTGGAATTTAGAAGAATGAGAGAGGATCTCATAGAAATATATAAAATTCTGACAGGATTGGACAGGTTAGATGCAGGAAGAGTGTTCCCGATGTTGGAAAAGTCCAGAACCAGGGGTCACAGTCTAAGGATAAGGGGTAAGCCATTTAGGACCGAGATGAGGAGAAACATTTTCACTCAGAGAGTGGTGAACTGTGGAATTCTCTACCGCAGAAAGTTGTTGAGTCCAGTTCATTGGATATATTCATCGACGGAGAGAAATGTGGCCCTTACGGCTAAGGGGATCAGGGGGTATGGAGAGAAGGCGGGAATCGGGTACTGAAGTTGCACGATCAGCCATATTGAATGGTGGTGCAGGCTCGAAGGGCCAAGTGGCCTGCTCCTGCACCTATTTTCTATGTTTTTATGTTTCTATTGCTACCAGTTTGGTTAGCCTAATTATATGTAGATTAAAGTCACCCATGATAACTGCTGTACCTTTATTGCACACATCCCTAATTTCCTGTTTGATGCTATCCCCAACCTCACTACTACTGTTTGGTAGTCTGTACACAACTCCCACTAGCATTTTCTGCTCTTTGGTGGATGCAAGCACTGCATCAATGCATCTCTCACCTGTAGGCACGAGCTCAGAGACAGGCACTACATGGCCGTTAGAGGTTAACTTAGCAGAGAGGTCTGTACTGGGTGATACGCCAGGACCTAGCGGGCTGCAGTAAGGTCAAGAGGAAAGGGTATGTTGGGAGCCAATTACCCGGAGGGAGAGTTTGCATTTGAGTTCTTCTGCACAGGAGTCAGATGCATTCTATCTGGACCAGGTGACTTACCAACTTTCAGTAATGCTCATCTTTTTAGTACATCTTCTTGATCTATTATTATTCTATTTTAGTGTAACCTTCGCATCATTTGTTTCCTTTGTGAATACAGATGCAAATACTCATTTAATACTTTTGTCCCCAGCAAACCGATTACACTTTATGGCCGGAATCTTACCAGCCCTGTGAGTGCGGGCCGGCTGTCAAAATGGCCGTGATTGACAGAGGGTCGGAAATCCGCTCTGAGCTCGTTTCTGTGTCAGTTTCTCAAGTGCCGGGTCTGCGTGCAGATCGCAGCCCCAACAGCAAGTGGCAGGCCAGTCAATTAAGATGATTAACAGGTTCTTTAAAGTTATTTAATAGGATTTTAATGAAGTACTTACCATTTTACCAAGTTTTTGACAAGTTTTCCATCCCTCGGGAACACAGCAGATAAGTGTGCCGGGTTCTCAATGACTCTCCATTGCTTTGATTAGTTGACAGCTGAAGAAGTGATATAAAAGCTACCATTTCACAGCTGTTCACTTTCCAATGGCATAAGCTGAAGCCTTCAGGATTTGGAAGACGCTCTTGAGCTGTATGCAGTTTGGAAGTGTTTGCAGTGAACTCTCTATTCACTGTCACCTCCTTGAAGCAACCTCTCTCATCATTGGCAGATCGCTTCTATCATCTCAACTTCAGCTGCCATCTATTCCAACAGCATCGGTGCCCTTGAAAAAATCTCACCTTGGTCCTCCGAATCCCACCATGATCAGCCCCAACACCAACTTTACTAAACACACCAGCATCACCAACAACAACACCAACCTTCGCCGCAATCATTTGATGCTGCAAAGGACACAGGGCATCAGCACCCAGCCATATTTTTGCCCAGGATGCCAGGGATGGCCTCACTATGGCCAGATTTACTTCACTTGATGCTGTACACTCTGGCTGCCACATGATGCACCAGGTTGGCACCACCCCACACCAGCTCCATGAAGTATCCCTGCACTGCTCAAGTCATTCCTTTCACACTCATCAGCATTGTGCGGGGTACCTTTTTGTCTCACCATTCACTACAACTCACTAAGCCACTTCCAAAGGTGCACACCAATCTGTCCAAGATGCTTAGGGGCCCATTTTGTTCCTGAAAAATGGTGTATCGCCATTAAATTTCTCGGGCACTATGTTTGGAACTGCAATTTGTGTGACCCTGACCCTCTGTCCTATTATTCCATGAATCTCCCGCACACTATAACGCGACACTGTCCGAGTGACCACTTAAAAAAAAACTTGCATTTAAGGGGCAGCTAGGTAAGCACATAGAGGAAAGGAAAAGAAGGATCTGTTGATAGGGTTCGATGAAGTAGGGTGGGAGGAGGGTGTGGAGCATAAACACCGGCATAGACGTGTTGGGCCTATTTCTGTATTTTACAATTCTACGTATTTATATAATTCTATGTAATACAGGTGTGACGTCCGAAATCCAGAAACCTCAGGACCGAGGCCGTTCTGAATTCCGGGAATTTCTGGATTTCGGAATGTTTTTGCCTGGACCAAGGTAGGTAAGGGAGGGGGGTATCGGGCAGGGGAGGGGGGAGTCGAGGGGGGAGGGTTGCAGGCACGGGAGGGGGGTTGGGCGGCCGAGGTAAGGGGGCGAGGTTGGGCTGCTGAGGGCCAGGGGAGGTCGGGTCAAGGCCGGGGGGCTGAAGCAGGGAACGGGGGAGGTCGGGCAGCTGAGGCGAGGGAGTCCGGATTTCGGAACACTTTCCAGTTTCCGGACAACCCCGCCACAGATCGGCCTGATGTCCGATTCCAGAACATTCTAAATTTCGGAACTCCGAATTTCGGACACTCAACCTGTATAACACCTTTAACATAGAAAAACATCCCAAGACACTTCATAAAGGCATTAGAGGAGAAAAAACAAGCCCAGGAAGGAGATATTATGAGGGGTCAAAACTTGGTCAAAAAGGTGGGTGTTAAGGAGGGTGGAGAAGTGGAAGAGTTTAGGGAGTGAATTCCTGAGCCCTGTGACCTAGGTAGCTAAAGGCATGGCCAACAATGGAGGGAGGAGGGATGCACAAGACAGACGAATGGAGAGTGGATGACGTAGCACTGAAGGGGATTATTCAGATAGAGAGGTACTAGGCCATGGAGGGACTTAGCTAAAGATTAGGATTTTATATTTGATGGATTGGGAGAGGGAGCTAGTGGAGGTCAGTGAGGACAGAGTTGGTGAGTGGAACTTTGTGTGTGGTAGAATAAAACCACTTTCTATTGCACACATGAACACAGTCATCATTAGTATAGCAACAGCTTGGTCCGTGGGCTGTGATAGCTGAACAAAGAATGCCTACCTCAAACAGCAAACAATTAGTTATTACAACTTCAGAGTTTTAGTTCTCATAACATTTCTAGATGTTTTTGAAAAGTGGATTGCGTATTAATTAACAGACATCATGTCTTCTTAATTTGGTTATGCTGTAGTCTAGAATGATCTTCGCACAGTCAAAACATATCACAAGAATGGGAAGATGTATCAAGTATTTTTTGCATGTCTTCAGGCAGCTGTGCTTTTTGTTGAAATATGCTGGCAACATAAAGAGTCAACCTTTTCCCTGGAAACAAGATTAATCGGAGTTAATAAAAATAGCCAAAAACTCAATATCAAACACACACACAATCTTAATCAGTTGTGCAATTTGTCAGTCGGCATTTTACAGATAGAGTTTGAAGCATAAGTCGTGTTGACCCCCGAATTGAGGTTAAAAACCGAGGTGGATTCTAACCTCTGCATTTCTAATATAATAATCTGAGTCAGTGCTGATCCTTTACAACTACAGAGCAGGGCTCTAATTAGTCTCTTGGGACATTATTACAAAGTGAGATATAAATCAAGAAAGCACTGTTGGTGCATAGGATTGATTGTGGGCCTCTGACAGCATCTATTTTGTATCAGGCTTATTATTTATAGTGGTGACCGAACCTTTGAATTCAACTGTTCATGAGAATGGTCGTTAGAACTGTTGGTTTGATTTTTGTCCATTCTGAAAGGTCTCCAATACACGCCGACTGACGTCACCCTCTGCCTAATTTAAATTTACTGGGCCATCACTCTTACTGGCAGTGTCGCCAACCCTCGGAAAATGGCAGACGGCGCGAGACCCACCACTAGCTGACGAAAGAGCAGTGGCAGCCATCTTTTGCCAAATTTTGCTGGTAACGGGTGGCGTAAAGCCCTCGAATTTTTAGCCCAATATCATACTTAAGAAGAGTGAATAACTAGTTTCCCCAGTGGCTTAGTGGCTTCCCTGTGTAATACTGTGTTGACAGAGTAGTAGCCCCAGGTACGATCCCTGGCCTAGGCTGCATTAGATAAACTCAGCTGGATGACAGTACACACCCTGGGTTCAGGTGGAGAACATTTCAATCAGGTTCTACACTTGTTCGCTATCGAGTGCCTTTTGCTGGAAAGTAGAAGTGCAGCTAGGTCAGGATTTACAGGCTTGTCTGTAAATCTGGCTACAGTCAAATAGGTTGACCATTCTCAGTCTCAAACGTGGACAAATAAAGAATGGTTAAGAAACTAGGGAGAGTCTGTCAGAACAGTAACCAGCATAAGTCAGCGCCATGGGAAAATGGAGGAGGGGTGATTTTACAGTGGAATCACTTCCTCTCCCGCTTTACTCTTATTTAAGCATCATCCCTTACTGCCATGTTAATAAACCACAGCAGTTTATGGAATATGGAATAAGGTTACACAACAATGACTTTAAATTTAAAGTACTGCAAGTATGAAAGCTCACTACATAAATAAATATTCAGCAACATTTATTCCATTGTAACCAGTCCATCTCTGTATCTGCAAACCTCTGCTGCAGAGCTACAGTATGACAGAACTTGAAGCCTAGTAGCATGCCTAAATATACAAGAATCTTTAGAATCTTTTAGCAGAATAAAACTAACGTATTTTCATCAACAGAATTTAGATTTGTTATATAATATAAAAACAGAAAATGCTGGAAATCTCAGCAGGTCAGGCAGCATCTGTGGAGAGATTTACATTGTGCCTTTCACATGCTCAGGACTTCCTACAGCCCCGTACATACAATGAATTACTTTTGAAGTATAATCACTGTTTTAATGTCGGGAAATGTAGCAGCCAATTTGCATATAGCAGGCTCCTACAAACAGCAGCAAATTAAATGAGTAAATAGATAATCTGTTTAGTGGTTTTGCTTCAGGAATGAATGTTGGCTAAGGACACTGGGAAAGCTTCCCTGCTCTTTTTGTAGGCAAATATGGCAGCCAGTTTGTGCACAACAAGCTTCTACACACAGCTAATGCCAGCAATGAAATAGATGACAAAATAAATTTGCTTTCCTTGTATTCGTTGAGGGAAAAAGTCTGTCTAGGACACCAGGAGAACACTCCTGCTCTTCTTTGTATAGTACCATGGAACCTTTTACAGCCACCTAAGCAGGCAGAATAGCTTAGGGCTGGATTTTGGGCTTTTTGGATTTTGGGGCATTAATCACGGCAGGGTGTTAAAGTTTGCGCCTGAAAATAGTTTGCACCTTTGACTGCAAGTTTAGCTGAAAATGTAAGTTGGAGGAGCATTGGCGTTAATTCAACTGACTTTGTGTGCCCGAACCGAAATTTGTGGCGTTAAAGGAGGCGGCCACTTTGCGCATGCGTCGTGAATTTTTTTTTCCCAGATGCAAACGCTAATGCAGGGCATATCAATGCATATAAACCACTCCAGCCACTTCTGCAGAGATGGAGGAGCAGGAAGGAAGGCAGCGTGCCAGGCGCTTCTCTAATGAGGCGAGTGAGGCCTTAGTGCACGCAGTGGAGAGGAGATGATCCTCATTCCATCTTGCAGCCCCCAGCTGCATTTAAGAGTATGTGGAGGGAAATAACACAGGAGGCTGCAGACAGTTTTCCCAGAACTGGGACACAATGTCAAAAAAAAGTTCAATGACCTTACCAGATCCGTCAGGGTAAGTACCATTTACCTTTATGTATGCCTCCTTTCCTTCTAACATGAATCTCACACACTATGTGAAGTCTTTCATGCATATGGTCCCTCTCAAAAGTCTTGCTGTCTGTGGGGTGGGTTTCACAATGCATAAGAAAGATGAAGGCTTACTTCTGCACCCATTGCCTTCTAATAATCCATGCACATGAACTCATTAATTTACATCCTTCCTCACAATACACTCCCACTGCTGCTATTCTTTCAGAAAGATCACCTAGAGCCTCTGTAACCTCCTTACAATCGCTCACAAAACTCATGTAACATCCAAACAGGTTGAATGGAAGCCACTGGATCATTCACACAGTCTAACCTATTGTACTTCACTTTGCAGTCAAAGCACACCCACAACAGTTGCAGCTGCGCACAGGCGGAGGGACCATTTCCAATACTATCACTTACTGATGTTGAGTAAAAGGTGTCGGCCCTCATTGGAGTAGCAGCTTAGGCAGTTGCTGGGGCTGATGCTATGGTCTCTTCGGGTAGTGGGGTTATGTAAATGGATAGGGCGCCTGAAGTGACTGCATTGAGACCTATAATGAAATAGCAGCGTGCCTTCAAATGAACATGTGCAATGCCACCTTCCTCCTGTCACCCTGCCCCCTCCCCTGCTGCTAACCACACGTATGTGTTTTTGTGCTTGCAGATCAGCCACAATCGCGCCAGTCTTCCTGGGACGCATCAACCTCAGACCAAGGCGGTGATGATGAGGCTGCAGACACAACAAACATGACTGAGCTGCAGAGCCCACCAGTTGCCCGTTCTCAACATTCCTCATCCGGCTGCAATGAGATTTTTCAGGAATTTGCATCTTCAGAGGCTCCTGGCCCCAGTCGCCTACAGCAACACAATGTGAGAGGGCAATCTCGCAGGCCAGCTCTCCGGAGGGTGAGCCGGCAAGGTCGGTCTGCTCAACGACAGGCAGACGTGGAACTGGACTTGGTGGAAATGTCCAAGGAAAACACAGGAATGCGCCATCAGTTTATAGATGCAGTGGGACAGATCCCAGAGAACATTGATCAGCTTACTGCGACTGTTGCGGAGTCAGCGTCACAGATCGTCAATGCAACTCAGGAGTCCAGCGAGGCCATCATTGCCCACACACAGAGGCTAGTGACCTCGAGCATCAACAGTTGTGTTCCCGAGTCTGTGGTGTATGCCTTTGATAATGTCGCAGCCTCGGGCGCAGTGCAGGCACAAGCTACGCTTCAGCTTGTTGAAGTCATGCAATCGCTGACTGCTGCTGTCCCCTCTGTGTTCCACACTGTCCAACGGGGAAGAGATGGTGACAGAGCAGACCAGCAAGTTGTGGAGATACATCATGCTCTGGATGCTGAGGCCCAGCCCCGTCAGAGAGCCAGTGGCTCCCAGGAAATGGAAGGTGCTGTCCTTCCTCAGGATGACAGCATTCTGGCTCCCACTGACTCGCCAACCATGCACCCTACATGGTTGACACCCCAACCACCAGTGAGTGATGCCGCCGATGATGAGTTGGACTTGGGCATCCTTAGATGCTATCTGCATTGTCTGCCCCCCCACAACACAGCAGCCCTCTAGCAGCCTTGCTGTCAGCACTGAGACCTCATTGAGGAGAAGCAGCAGGTGTGGGAGGGGACTGAAGGTAAGGGGAGGTGAAGTGTGGCTAATAGCCTTTAAGGGCTGACACAAGGTTGAGCTCAGGCATTTATGTAGAATTATTCAAATTATAAATAGTTGTGTGTTAAGAAATGAATTATTTTGCATTGACTTATGTGGAAGTAGGTTTGTGTTTAGTTAGTTTTGGTTTAATCATTGTATCATTTTGGGTTGTTGGGGGGTCATTGTTCATTATTGATGTTTATAAAAATGTTTCTTGGACCTTTGCCATTGGTGTCTTGTGATTCATTGCAGAATTCAGTGTAGATAAGCCGTCATGGTGTCACAGAGTCGCGAGTCAAAGCTGCACCTCCACCTTCCTCATTCAAGCAAACCGGTCAATGATTAGCTGACGATGTAAGGCCCTTGCTGCGGCTGCATCTCCATGCTGCCTCCCTGTGGTTGTGGTGGCTCTGCAATGGGTTCCTCGCCAGGCTCATCTTCCTCCTCCTCCTCCTCCTGATGTGGTCCTACAATCCCCATTGGCAATGCCTGGACCCTCATGATGGCTAAGTTGTGCAACATGCAGCACACCACAGTGAACTCACAGACCTGCTGAGGGGAATATTGAAGGCTGCCTCCAGAGTGGTCCAGGCATCCGAAGCGCTGCTTAAGCATCCCGAGTGCCTGTTCGATGATGTTGCGGGTGGCTACATGGCTGTCATTGTAGTGCTGCTCAGCTTCTGTGGTGGGGTTTCCAGAGGGGAGTTCATGAGCCAGGTGACCAAGCCGTAACCTTTGTCCCTGATCAGCCAGCCCTTCCCTTGAATTTGTCGCTGAAACATTCGTGACACACTGCTTTCACTCAAGATGAAAGCATCATGGGCGCTCCCTGGATAGCAGGCATTCACTGTGAGGATGTGCTGCGTGTAGTCGCAGACCAGCTGTATGTTTAGGCAATAGTATCCCTTTCGGTTTCTGAAGACCTCTGCATTGTGTAATGTTGCTCGCAAGGTAACGTGTGTGCAGTCAATGGCTCCTTGAACCCTGGGGAAGCCTGCAATTCTTCCAAACCCTAAAGCCCTCGCATTCTGGCTGTCCCTGCTCATTGGGAACTTTATGAGGACCATTCTGCATGTGTATAGTGCCCTTGTAACCTGGCAAATGCAGCAATGTGCAGCGTGTTGAGAGATGCTGCATATGTCCCTTGCTGCTACCTGGAAGGAGCCGGAGCCATAAAAGGCCATCTCCACAGTCACCTTCACCTTGATGGGCAGCGCGGTTCTGTTGACACTGGTAGGCTGTTGGTCTGCCTGTAGGAGCTGGCGTATCTCTGTCAGCACATCTTTTCGGAAGCGCAGCCTTCTAATGCATTGCACATCAGCGATGTGGAGGTATGAGCGATGTTTCCTGTAAACCCATGGGGGGGGTAAGGCCTCCACCCCAAAGGTATGCGACCTCTTTGAATCTATGGTCCAACTGCACATTCCCACTGAAAAACTCAGGAAATCGTATGTGAACACCCACAAAACATTTTCAGGGCCTTGATGAGGGTGTTGCACATTTCTGTGAGAGGCCTCTGCACAATTGTCTAGCTGCAAAAAATCAGGCAAAAATGACAAGGTGAGAGACAGGTGAAAACTACCCGTACATTTTATTCTTAATACTACAGAAGTTCATTCAAACACATTTACCTCAAATTCTTCTGTGGTCATCCGCCTGATTCGCATTTCTCTCTCCTCTTGTCTCCAAAGATGTAGTAGAAAGCTAGCTGCTGTACAATCATTTTTTCCACGCCACACATTTACATGATAGATCATTTTGGAGTTGTCGCATAACTCAAGCAAAGTCCCAAGTATCAAATTGTGCATGTGCTTCGGGCTTGACTTTATAGGAAGACAAAAAAATTCCACTTGAAATAGTTCAAACAAAATAATTTTAAAAACCAAATTAGCAGAGATTACAAACAATAAATTGTATTATTTATTTTCTCCTTGTTGATGTAATCATTCAACATTACAAATTGCAACACAAAAATACAATTCTGATAATAGAAAAAACTAACATTAAACCAAGGAATTAGAAATGCCAACAATGCAAATTAATCGATCTATTTTTCCCATGTACTAAGTTGTTTGTTAATCTAGCTTCATCAATAAACACGTTTTCTTACGTTATCATATTGCATTTATATAGCACCTTAATGTAGAAAAATCCCAAGGTGCTTCACAGAGGTGTAATAATGCTTTCTGAGATACAGGGAAAGGAAATTCAATTCTTATTGCTCTGCCTTCCTTCAACAACGAATAAACCTTTAAGTGTTTAGAAACGATATGAAGGCCTTAGAGAGGGTGCAGAA
The DNA here is from genome assembly GCF_044704955.1 of Pristiophorus japonicus. Lineage (NCBI taxonomy): Eukaryota > Metazoa > Chordata > Chondrichthyes > Pristiophoridae > Pristiophorus > Pristiophorus japonicus. The sequence goes on from NC_091981.1 coordinate 226,191,265, forward strand.
ATAATTTACGAGAAGGATTCCAGGGATGAGGCTCATCAGTTACGTGGACAGACTGGAGAAGCTCAGGTTGTTCTCCTTAGAGCAGAGAAGAATGAGAGGAGGTTTGACAGAGGTGTTCAAAATCATGAGGGGCCTGGACAGAGCAGATAGAGAGAAAGTGTTCCCGTTGGCAGAAGGGTCGAGAACCAGATGACACAGAATTAAGGTGATTGGCAAAAGAATCAAAAGCGACATGATGTAAATCTTTTTTATATTTAGCTACACAAAATTTAATTTGCTATTTCTTAGATCATCAGCTCAATTAGTATAGATTCCTTTCAATGCTATCAGTGCCCCAGATACTGGTCATTTGATACTTAGCATGGTATTACCAACAAACTGTATATTAGTCGAAACATAGCTGCATACATTTTATAGGATGAAATTAATGAGGATGCAGCACTGGTTGAGGCTAAGTGCATAGGTAAGGAGAAGTGATGGTGGCAGAGGAGGAAAAGTGATGGGGGTATGGGAGGAAGAGGAAGCTGTTGACCAAATAACTATGATGCTCTGTATCCTTGGAAACCCTGCCATCTTGACCTGTCATGCTGATATTTCTTTCCACAGACAAAGTGGTCAATTTATTAACCAAGGCCATTGTTACTTGCTTGATGTGCCTGTGAACAGCCAACTGACTGATTGGCATATGTTATCTGTCATGTATGTAACCACAATGTAACATCACTGTATTACTGTATACACTCAACCTAGATGCACACCTTGACCACAAGGGGTGAACTTGTGGGAGACACTCCTTACCTGATCACACAGGTATAAAAAGGGAGGTCCCACGCAGGGTCATCATCTTTAGAGTCCTGTGAATAAAGAGTTAAGGTCACAGAGTGACCTTGTCCCCAGAATGTGCCTCATGTGGTTTCATACTGTAGAGTAAGGACTTTACATTGGCGACGAGAAACGGGAATTCACGACCCACGAGAATGGCCACCAGTAATACAGAGGAACGGTACTGTGTTGGGGAAGACTGGGACGATTTTGTCGAGAGGCTTCAGCAAAGCTTCGTTACGAAAGAATGGCTGGGGGATGCAGCGGCCGACAAGCAAAGGGCTCATCTTTTGACCAGCTGCAGACCAAAGACTTACGCGCTCATGAAGGACTTACTAACACCCGAAAAGCCGGCGGACAAAACCTTTGAAGAACTTCGCAAATTGATTGGGGAGCACCTCAAACCGGCGAGTAGCATACATATGGCCCGACACAGATTCTACATCCAGCGACGTCGTGAAGGACAGAGCATACCAGACTTCGTAGCGGACCTCCGGCGTTTGGCCAGTCTCTGTAAGTTCACAGGCGCCTGCTGGGGGGAGATGCTAAGGGACTTCTTTATCGAGGGCATCGGTCATGCGGGAATTTTCCGCAAATTAATTGAGACCAAGGATTTGACCTTGGAAGCGGCGGCATTGATAGCTCAAACTTTCATGGCGGGGGAGGAAGAGGTGAAAATAATATACGCGCACAATTCTGCCTCTAACGCCGTGATGGATCAGGGAGTCAACATCATCAATGCAACTCAGAGCCCCGCAGGCAGGCAGGGGCAGTCTGACGCTCCCCAGGCAGCAATAGACCCCAGAGTAGGACTTCAACAGAGATAATGGCAGGCTGAACGGACATTCACGCTGTTGTAGAGAGTAAAAATATATATAGACTTAGGCATTAGGCACCTGCTGGATATTTAAAACTCACATAAGCTTAAATGGACACACACATAAAATGGCTGCCCAGGCATTATGGGAAATCAGGTAGTCAAACTGTGAACTGTTGAACGTTCACTGACCGAGCAATAACCCTGTGAGGCCCACTGTAGGAATGCCTGGGAAGACAGAGATAAGAAGGAAACCATCTCCTGTGAACAAGGCCATGAAACCAATTATTTCAGGAAGAAAGATAAGAGGGAAACCATTTGCTGTAAACAAGGCTATATACCAATTATTTCTCCCAGATGAAAGAACTAGGGAGAGAACCTATAAAGCCATCGATCAGCCCAAGCTGACAATAACCGAACATATGGTTCCCTGGATAGTAGGAGAATTCTATTGGGTTAAAGAACCTATATGTAATCTATAATCATTGTGATTGGCTTGTGTCCAGCCGTGATGGGCTGTGTAACTGTAGTAAACTGTTTTGTAACTGTTGTGAAACATATAAAGGTACATGTAACTCTTTGTTCTGTGAAGAGAAACCTGGATACGGTCCTGAGTTTTTCCTTCCCGCTGAGCGTAATAAAAGCTGCTTCAGCATTGGAACCGACCCTGAGTGTTGAGTGATTCTTCTAAGAAAACACTAACGCTAACAATGGCGTAGTCGGCAGGATTTCCCGGAGTCGCTGGACGCCCTTGAAAAAAAAACCCGGGTGAGTATAAAAAACAATTTTTAAGTATAAAGGGTGCGGAAGGTGGAAGCTGGTTGATCGACATGAGGAGACGGTCTAATATCTCAAACGCCTAGCCTGAGCCTGAATTAAGAGGACTTTTGTCCCACGTGACGGCCAGGAACCAAGTAGGCGTAGGGAACACACTTAGACCGTGGGATCGTGATACCGAGAGACATCTTCCGGACTCAGTAGTGTAATTTGAAATACCCCGGGATAGAACCAAGCGGTGTACAGCGGCTAACGGAATCCAAACCTGTGAACAGGGTCGGACCAACAGGCTGAGCGGTGGTAGGTAGTCGTTAAGGATACGTAGAGCACTGCGGGAATTGCTTAAACGCGTTTTTAAGAATTGTATAAGTTTGTGCAACAGCAGAACTTGTGACCTGACAGTAGCCAAGAGACAGTTTACTACAAGTCGCGCTAGAAAGAAAGCGGACCTCTGAGAGTAGATTCCTAACAGTAGTAGTCCTACCCAGGAATGGCCATGAAAACAAGTAAACTCGAGTGGGGACCAGAAGGGTCGCTTACCCGCCACCTGGCGGAAAAACAAAAGAAGCTAATTGAAAAAATGATTAAAGCAGGGTGGAATCCTCAGGAATTAGTTATGTGAGGAATTATTTAGATAAAACTACGAATTCCCTGAAAGGTCATGGATCCAAAAATAGAGCCGGCCAAAACAAGAAGAGAGACTGTTGTAAATGTCTGATCGTTGAGTGAGAAGTGTCTGTGTGATTTTTGACTGCAGAATGAATTTTTTATGTTTTCATGTTCCGAAAGCCTGGTTGGAAGAGGAATGCAAGTGTCTGTTTATTTTAGAAACAGAGTGAAAGTCTTTTTTTAAACCCTTTGTAATGTTGTCCTGTATGTGGGAAGTTTTAAGACATTTAAGTTAGAAACGCAGGTGTGGATTTATTCGGATGATAAGTTACGGAGCTAGGAAAATAAACAAATAAAGAATAGGTTTGTTGAGCAAAATATTTATTTGACATGCTCACTTACTTGCCGAAAGAAAACATGCAATGATTGATTGGGTTGAAAGACATAAATTTAGTCTTGGAATGAGATAAAGAATGCTTTAAAAAAAAAGAGCTTCTAAAAAAAAAGTTTTAAATAAAGATTGAAATTACAACGTTTGAATTGGGATTTTGAGATATTCAGAGAAGGCACAGGAAATACTGAGGTGGATTTAAAAAAAAAAGAGAAAGATTAAATTAAATCTGATCAGGTCAAACTCCTGGGCAAGTGGCGAGCTATCTGCGAAGGTGTAAAAGGAACTTTTGGAAAATGTTAAAAAAAAAACAGCAAGCTTTAGTAACGACTTTGAAACTGGAGCATTTTGAGATAACGAAAAAGCACTCAAACTCTCAAAGATGGACTTCATTCCAGTTATGGAGAAAAAGAAAAAGATAAAGACGCCACTTTGAAAGTAAACAAATGATTTTAAATTAACAACTTTATGGAGTTAAGAACCCTCCGTGTAAAATACAAAACCTAATTTGAAGAAAGGAAAAAAAAAGATGTAACGGACGAAATGGAAAAAGACATAACTTACTAAATACTAGTTGATGTTTGCTGTGAAAAAGATATTGGTTTAATTAGAAGAGAGAAAAAAAATTGGAATAAGTAAAAAAACACTCTACATGGATTCAAATTTTAAATTATGAAAAAGTTTCAATGCAGTTTGAAAAGATTTCCAAAATGGACAGTGTTTATCAAAAATGTCCCGAACAGTCTAAACAAGCAGGAGGGTTTTGAAGATAACGAGGAGAAAGAGAGAAATAAAAAAAAAACAGAATTGAATTTCAGTAAACAAAATTGCTATTGTATGTGTGGTCTTGTTTTAAAACAATTTAAAAAAAAAAATTCTTTGGCAAGTACTTGAATTAGAAGTTAAGAAAACATTGGAGTTTACTCTAATGATTTATGCTGTTTAACGGATTCCTAATTTCGAAGCCAGTTTTGAAGGCACAAAGACTTTTTTTTTTTCAGATGATTACGTGAAGTCACGTAATGACATCAGGTCTTCTTACAAACCTGGAAAGGAGTTAACCCTTTCCATTGACAGCCGTTTTATACTGAACATTATTAATTTGGATTTCTTAATAGGGAAAAAAAAAAGACTCACCTAACAGAGGAAACAAAAATAAAAACAGAACTAGCTTATGTAATAATACTTGGCTGATACAATAAAGAAATAGATATTCAATAAAACAAATTGAAGAGTTAAAAGCTAAGATAAACAGGCTGGAAGAGATAACGGGACTAGACGGATAGTGCAGTGCGCAGCCATAGCACCATCACCTCTGGCAATAGAGCCAATGTACCCCACGGTGGGTAGGTGTAGTCCACAAACCCAACCTAACGGTAAAGCAGACAGCGATGTTTGGAGGAATAGCTTTGGCCTTGGTCATAATAGGAGTTTGGGTAATATTTAAGTGAGTAAAGATACGGGCGCACGCCCTACAGATTCAGCTCGAAATGGTTCGATTATAACCTTGTGCTTCTGATTTTGCAGGGTGACAGGGACTCTCGTAGAGCAAAAAACTTAACCCCTGGTGACGACCAGGCCGTCTGTTTAAAATTACAGATAATACTTACCGGAATGGGAATACGAACGGCGCTACTCGTAATCTGGATAGCCCTGCGACATGCACGTACCCTGGGCAACACCGACGGACAGCAGAGCACGCTGGAAATAAACAACTATATGAACTATGGAGTCTTGTTTAATTTAACGGACGGAATGTGCATCCCAGCAGCCAAGGACTGGAGCAAGGACAGGACTTATTTTAATAAGAATCCTAATAAGAATAAGAGTATGTGTACAGTGCTCCACGGGTATAAGGAGCAGATGCATTAAACGGAGGGATGTCAAAGGGCCTGATGAATGTACTTTCGGCATAATTTGCGCGCCTCCGGGACAATCCCAGCAATCAGTCATCCGCAAGAAGGGAATGGGGCTGTGTGGGTATTACGAGGAGGCGGGGGCGGCTGCAATATAATTGTATGTATGTTTCTCGCCCCCTCCGACACCGCGCCCCATAAGAATCACTACATTGCCCGAAGAACTGCCTTGTCCCATAACTACTAAGGGACCAGAAAATGGGATTGCAATGTACAACGAAGGGGAATTATTGTATGATAATGTTAAACATGAAATTGTGCCTGTTCTGATCAATATTTCAGGCATCCAGATGCCGGAATATTGTACCGAACAGTCAAGGAAGATGTACAATGTATTAAGTAAAGTCGTAATGCAGCAGGCTGCCGATGCCATGGGTGCCAGTAAGTTCCGGGGACAGGGGTTAGCACCCAGGGTGAAGAGGGAAATAGTAAATGATGTTGCTACCGTTTTCAATACAGGAACCTCCGTAGTGAACTCGATAGACATACAAGGGCTAAATGAGAGGGTAGAACAGCTTAAAGGGGTGATGAAGGGGTTATTGGAGAGGGTGGAGCAAAACCAGGAAGACCAGGCCAACCTAGGAAAGGAGGGTGCCGAAATCCAGTTGGATGGCATCTCAGTCCTGGAAGCTCACGCTAAAACCATCAATCACCTCATTGATAGAGAACAAGAAGATACAATAAAGCAAAGACAGGGGCAACTCTGTCATGCTTATGGTCTGTGGATGGTGGGACAGATCCGCCACAACCTCGACCAGATCCAACGCGGGGAAGTACCCGATTGGATAGACAGTTCACATTTGGCTCAGTTGGCGAACCAAAGGGGGACACTGGATAATTGTACTCTGAAGGGACTGACCCGAGTATACCCCGCAATTCCAGATTGCCAGATGGGTAGGACTACCGGGATAGGGATAGTCCTGTTGATCCCCATAGCAACGCCGGACTCAGGGCCGTTCCCCTTATACCAACTAGAGAATATCGGAGTAATACGGGAAAATGTCTCCATACGCTACTACCTAACCACCACCTCTGCCGTTCGTCGAAACAACATACTTACTGGGATTTCCCTAGCAGATTGCAAGCAAAGGGGGGAAATCACAGTATGCCCTCACCCGGTGGGCCGAGGGGAACTAGACGAGTGCGGGTTTAACCGAACCAACGGGTGTGTACTAGAAATAGTGCCCGCACACATGCACTTCGCGAGGGCAGGCTACGGAGGGAGGGGAAGATACTGCGTCTCTATTACTGAGCGTTCATACCAGTATAATGACCTGCAGTGCCCTATACCGCAGCCAAACTTTTGCTTTACACCACTACGACCTGTCGCGATCGGGCAAGCGCATATCACCCAGGTTAGGCGCCGGAAGTCCGAAGTTATTGAAGTAACTGATCAGCTCCATGATCATTTGCAGGATTATGACGAGCCAGAGCAGGTCCCTATCCCACATCTAACCGAAGTATTACGGGAGTTGAGGCTCAGAGTGGGTCAATCTGTAAAACTCTATCACCAGCTACAAACTAAAATCAAAGAAGATACCGAGGTAGACTTACAAAGTCAGAGTTGGTGGAGAAAGGTCTGGGACTGGGGAATAAATGTGAACATCCACCCATGGATTCGAATTATTTCACACACACTGGTCGGAATACAATTAATCTTAGCAATAACATGGGGCGTGATGGCCTGCCAGGTATGCAGGCGCCACAAACGGCGGAAACGGACCAATCACCGTTCCCTGGATATTAAACAAGCCTGTTTGATAAGGGGACGGGAGGAGCTAGCCTTTGTTAATTTGATCTAAGCAACCGGGACTCCTGAAACCGCGTGACTGGCCAGCACGTTGAGGCAAGGAGTACCGGGCAGTGCACAAATATCAGATAAAGGCAGTACGGTCGGTTAAAAGGGGACTAGGACTAGTCCCTTTACTGAAAGGGGGGAATTGTTGTAGAGAGTAAAAATATATATAGACTTAGGCATTAGGCACCTGCTGGATATTTAAAACTCACATAAGCTTAAATGGACACACACATAAAATGGCTGCCCAGGCATTATGGGAAATCAGGTAGTCAAACTGTGAACTGTTGAACGTTCACTGACCGAGCAATAACCCTGTGAGGCCCACTGTAGGAATGCCTGGGAAGACAGAGATAAGAAGGAAACCATCTCCTGTGAACAAGGCCATGAAACCAATTATTTCAGGAAGAAAGATAAGAGGGAAACCATTTGCTGTAAACAAGGCTATATACCAATTATTTCTCCCAGATGAAAGAACTAGGGAGAGAACCTATAAAGCCATCGATCAGCCCAAGCTGACAATAACCGAACATATGGTTCCCTGGATAGTAGGAGAATTCTATTGGGTTAAAGAACCTATATGTAATCTATAATCGTTGTGATTGGCTTGTGTCCAGCCGTGACGGGCTGTGTAACTGTAGTAAACTGTTTTGTAACTGTTGTGAAACATATAAAGGTACATGTAACTCTTTGTTCTGTGAAGAGAAACCTGGATACGGTCCTGAGTTTTTCCTTCCCGCTGAGCGTAATAAAAGCTGCTTCAGCATTGGAACCGACCCTGAGTGTTGAGTGATTCTTCTAAGAAAACACTAAGAAAACACACGCCATCACAGTGGACAATGCAGCCCAAGATGGGGCCATTGACACCCACTAATAGGGTACTTAAGAGCAGTCAAAGGGACAGTCAGCACGAATGCCTGGCCATAGTCCCTTTGTTCCCAACAATGGAAACTTTAACTCATGTTGGAGATGTGGGGGAAAACACCCAGCTAGATCTTGCAGATTTCAACAGTTTGTCTGCAGGAACTGCAATCTCAGTGGCCACTTAGCTCGAATGTGCAGGAAGTCTGCAACCAGACTAATATCTGAGGCGTATGGACCAGAAGAGGGATCTTTGAGGCAGGATGACTTTTGGGGCAAATCGATGGACGCCGAGGTTCAGCGGGTCCATGCGGCGAACAGTTCATACACCAAAACGCCACCAATGATGATGAGGGTTTTATTAAACGGTATCCCAGTACGCATGGAGCTGGACACTGGGGCCAGCCAGTCACTCATGGGCGTTCAGCAATTTGAGAAGCTATGGCCACTTAAAGCCAGTAGACCCAAATTAGCACATATTGAGACACAATTACGGGCTTACACTAAAGAAATCATTCCGGTGCTAGGCAGTGCAATGTTGGCTGTCACACACAATGGGTTAGTGAATCGGCTGCCGCTCTGGATTCTCCCGGGCAATGGTCCCGCACTGTTGGGGAGGAGCTGGTTAGCCGAGATGAACTGGAAATGGGGGGATGTTCATGCAATGTCATCTGTGGAGCGGAAGTTCGTGCTCACAAGTCCTACAACAATTCGATTCACTATTCCAACCTGGCGTCGGGACTTTCAAAGGCACTAAAGTAGTGATACACATCACCCCGGACACCAGGCCAGTGCACCACAAAGCCAGAGTGGTGCCGTATGTGATGTGGGACAAGATCGAGAGCGAATTGGACCGGCTGTTGAGAGAGGGCATCATCTTCCCGTCATAAAAGCAGATGGCTCTGTCAGGATCTGTGGCAACTACAAGGCCACCAATCGGGTGTCCCTACAAGATCAATACCCGAGAGCGGAGGACCTCTTCACCACACTGGCAGGCGGCAAGCTGTTCACCGAGTTGGACCTCACTTCAGCCTATATGACCCAGGAACTGGCCGACAAATCTAAACTACTGACCACCATCACCACAAGGGACTGTTCGTTTATAACAGGTGCCGTTTGGCATTCGATCAGCGGCCGCAATTTTTCAACAAAACATGGAAAGCCTGCTTAAATCCATTCCTGGAACGATCGTATTCCAGGACGACATCCTCATCATGGGTCGAGACACCGAGGAACACCTCCATAACCTGGAGGAGGTGCTACGCTGACTGGACCAGGTAAATCTAAATGTGTGTTCTTAGCTCCTGAGGTTGAGTTTCTGGGCAGGAGGGTTGCTGCAGATGGGATTCGGCCCACCGAATCCAAAACAGAGGCGATTCGACGATGCAACAGATCGGAGTTATGTTCATTCCTGGGACTGTTGAACTATTTCAGGAACTTTCTGCCGAACTTGAGCACGTTGTTGGAGCTGCTACACGTGCTCCTGCGTAAGGGTTGCGATTGGTTTTGGGAGGATTGTCAGGAACGGGCTTTTGATCGGGCGCGAAACCTACTTTGTTCAAACAAATTGTTGACCCTGTACGACCCCTGTAAAAAATGGGTTCTGACATGTGATGCATCGTCCTATGGAGTTGGGTGCGTGTTGCAGCAGGGCAATGCTGAGGGTCAACTACAACCTGTGGTTTATGCCTCCAGGTCGCTCTCTCAAGCAGAATGGGGATATGGGATGGTCGAGAAGGAAGCGCTTGCATGTGTCTATGGTGTAAAAAAAATGCATCAGTACCTCTTTGGCAGGAAGTTTGAATTAGAGACGGACCACAAGCCATTAACATCCCTGTTGTCAAACAGCAAGGCTATCAATGCCAACGCATCAGCTCGCATACAGCGATGGGCTCTCACGCTGGCTGCTTATGACTACTCCATCCAGCACCGGCTGAAGAATTTACCAATATTTCGCAAAGATTCCTGGTACCTTTCCCCTGCAGAGGAGAAGAATCCCTTTCTAGACTTTTAAAATGGAAGGAAAAACTTCGGGACACAAATGAGTTTAAAGAGGCAGACGAGGCCTGCAGGGGATAAGAGGGGATGCATTCATGGAGACCTCCCCCTCCCCCCCAGTGTTTGGACTCATAGGAAAGGGAATTTAATTTGGAACTATCTACCAGAAAGTTTGAAATCCTAAAGTGCACATGGAAGAAGCTACGAACTTTAATCGAATTTGGGATTTTTAAAAGGTGAATGTTGGGTCTGTGAGGTCAATCTCTAAAGGGCCAGTTTGGACATTGGAGCTAATCACATTGTCTGGGAACTGTTTACCCTTGAAACCTGTCCCTAGAAGACATTTACATTTTAACAATCGACCACGGAAGAAACATTATCTACCCCACCCAGAGGACCCAAATGTCCCATACATATTCCAACACCTTTTCAACGGGCATATAAATATCTGGCTCAGGCCAGACTATCACAATGGACAAGAGCTCATCAACTCAGAAAAGCCTATTAACGCCAGATTAAAACCAGTTAATCAAGTTTCAGTTAGCTGGGCTGCAAAATTGAAACATAGAGCTGGGCCAGATTTGGTGGGAGATAAGGAAGCCTTTTTGGGGTATATCTACTCCCAGTTTTACAAGAAAAAACACAAGCAGCCGGAGGTGGGGAGTGAAGAAATGGAGTAGTGAAGAAAGCTGCAAGAAATCATCAAGGACTGACCGAGCACGCCAACAGCAAGAGACCCACGAAACGGAAGGTTGTCAGCAACCAAATTGATATCCCGGGCCACCACAACCAGTGAAACGACCAACCGAAACCAACTCAGCAAAAACCGAAGAATCGACATTTATTTCCACTCTACAATCTATTTCTGAACGACCAACGGGTGAGGAATTACCTAACAGGACTAACTAAAACTATTCCTAACCAAGGAAAGTGGGTACTTACCCCATACATCCAAAATGCAACTTACCGTATCAACAGACTCACCTCAACTGAAGACTATGCAGTCCGAAGTCCTCTCCTCCATCCGGGGTACGGCTCGCCTAGAAGGCCAAGTGCAGCGAACCCCGAAACCGCGATTCACCGGCAACTATCAAAAGGGATTGGTGAGCTTAGACCCTGAACCCCCAGAGCTATAACTTAGTTAGTTAGGGGAATTGGGAGGGGGAAGGCTGGGATAACTTGTGTAAATATATCTGCATTCTCCTCTTTACCCCATTTAGAGTTTAAGCTGTATTCTTTTCCCCACAGGCTGTATGTTGACAATTTATTCAATGTGTTGTACCCCTCAGTGTGTATTGGTATTACTATTCTGTGTGTGTTATTAAAGGCGTGCCTTTTACTTCCTTTTAAACACAATAAAGCCATACCTGCTTCCTACCTTGAAACCGATTGTCTGTCCAAGTCTGTCACAGTCCCTTCATAATTCCAGAGTCTAGAACCAAGGGTGTGGGAGTGATTCAAAACCGTTCATATGTCAGAAGGGAAAGCTGACCCCCCCCCCCCCCCTCACCCCGAAGACCACCCCTTACAGGCCCGGCACTGAAAATTGCGCTGAGGCGCTCAGCAGGCTTCCACTGGCCACCAGTGAGGGGGCAGCGGAGCAAAGCGCTGAGATGGTCATGGCTGTCGATGCCTTTGACAGCGCAGGCTCCCCCATCACAGCCCGCCAGATCAAAATCTGGACAAACAGAGATCCCCTCCTATCCGTGATTAAGAAATGTGTCCTGACTGGGGATTGGGCACCCGCACACGGAGCATGCCCTGAAGAGGTCAGACCGTTCCACAGAGGGATGGATGAGCTCTCCATCCAAGCTGACTGCCTACTATGGGGCAGCTGGTTAGTTATGCCCCAGAAGGGCAGGGAGGCATTCATCAGGGAACTCCACAGTGAGCACCCAGGCATTGTGCTGATGAAGGCCATTGCCCGGTCACACGTTTGGTGGCCTGGAATTGATTCAGACCTGGAACACTGTGTTCGCAGGTGCACGATGTGTGCCCAGCTGGGTAATGTCCACAGGGAGGCCCCGCTTAGCCCGTGGCCCTGGCCCACCAGGCCATGGTCACACATTCACGTTGACTACGCGGGCCCGTTCATGGGAAAGATGTTCTTTATTGTGGTAGATGCATACTCGAAATGGATCGAGTGCATCATTCTGAATTCATGCACGTCATCCACCATTGTGGAAAGCCTACGTGCGATCTTTGCAACCCATGGCTTGCCGGACATCCTGGTTAGTGATAATGGCCCGTGTTTCACAAGCTATGAATTCCGAGAGTTCATGTCGGGCAATGGCATCAAGCACGTCAGGACTGCGCCGTTCAAGCCGGCCTCCAATGGCCAGGCGGAACGTGCGGTCCAAATCATTAAGCAAGGTATGCTCAGGATTCCAGGACCCTCCCTACAATGCCGCCTATCGTGTCTCCTGCTGGCCTATAGATCCCGACCGCACTTGCTCACGGGGGTCCCACCCGCAGAGCTACTAATGAAACGGACACTCAAAACTCGGTTGTCCCTCATTCACCCAGTCCTGACCGACATAGTTGAGGGCAAGCGCAAGTCACAAAATGAGTACCATGACCATAATTTGAGGGGGAGATATATAGAAATAAATAATCCTGTATTCGTCCTCAATCACACCATGGGGCCCAAATGGCTTGAGGGCACTGTAATTTACAAAGAGGGGAATAGGGTCATCGTGGTAAAACTCAACAATGGTCAGATATGCCGTAAGCACCTGGACCAAGTTAAAAAAAAGCTTCAGCATCGACATGGAGGAACCTGAAGAAGACCATGAGATGGAGCTCACAACACTGCCAGTGAACGAGCAACAAGAGCAATCAGAACAATGCATAGTCCCTGTGGTCAGCCCGGACAGGCCGGAATCACCACAGGTGACAGACACACACGTCAGTGCCCAACAACCAGAGCCCCAACTGCGGAGCTCCACGAGGGAGCGTCGACCACCTAAAAGACTAAACCTATGATCCCAATAAGACTTTGAGGGGGGGGGAGGTGATGTCATGTATGTAACCACAATGTTACACCACTGTATTACTGTATACACTCAACCTAGATGCACACCTTGACCACAAGGGGTGAACTTGTGGGAGACACTCCTTACCTGATCACACAGGTATAAAAAGGGAGGTCCCACGCAGGGTCATCGTCTTTGAAGTCCTGTGAATAGAGTTAAGGTCACAGAGTGACCTTGTCCCCAGAATGTGCCTCGTGTGGTTTGATACTGTAGAGTAAGGACTTTACATTATCAGTAGTGCCTTGGAAGATTAAGCTGTGACATTCACCACCATGGAAAGAGTTGTCCCTCTGATAGAAGTTGTCTGAAATACAGCCCTGAGGAGATGGAATAACTCAGTGACAACTTGTTTATGATGCAGAGGTGTCTGTTGTGTTCATACTCTATTTGTTTGTGACAGGATACTAGACAGGCATTAGGACCCTATGGGAGCTATTCACAGTTACTGTAATCACTCTGGTTCATGCTGGTTTGGGACACCATTTTGGGAGTTACTATAGTGTACACAGTGAAGTTACTTTACTCTTGGCTCAGTTAGTCTGTTTATTTACGTACACAACAGTGGCTAAAACAGATCTCTTCTGATATATCCAGGTAGGACTGTCGTGATCTGCATATGTAGGTCCTGGGGAAAGTATGAGTCCATTTGCAACATCAGAGGTGCAACTGCATCTGACTAACTTGTCCTCTCATGAACTGATTTTCTTACTCCAAATCTGCGAGGTCCATTGCAATCCCTCAAGCAATTCCTGCTCATTTTGTTTGATGCAAGTGAAATATATTTTGAAAGCATGACTATTGTAGGAAAAGGAGTTTAAATGAAGAAATGCAAAAAAAGGGCATCAATCCAGCCCTACAGCTGTGCCCCCGCCACCCCAACAATACTCTCCATTTGTCTGCCTCTGGCCTCGTGCATCCCCTCCATGTTCACCCCAATATTGGTGGCTGTGCCGTCAGCCACATAGGCTCCACACTCTGGCATTCTCTGCCTAAACTCACCCATCTACCTCGCCTTCTTTAAGACCCTCCTTAAAACCCACCTCTTTGACTAAGCTTTTGGTCATCCCTCCTCATATCTCAGGTTTTGGTTTGGTGTATATTTATTGCTGATTACACCTCTCTGGAGCAACTTGGGATGTTTTTCTACATAAAGGTGCTATATAAATACAAGCTGCTGTTGTATCTATAAGTTCTGAGCAATGCTAACCATACTGTTGTATTAGCGCCTTGCATTTGACAATGGAAATAATAATCAGAGTCATACCCATTCCTTACGCACCACACTTTAGGAAGGATGATGAGCAGTGTAGACACTTAAGGAGATATTTCATAAGTCACAACAAAAATATATCCCAATGAGAAGGAAAGAATATAAGAGAAGGAATAACCATCCGTGACTAACAAAGGAATTAAGGGATGGTATCAAATTGAAAACAAGGGCATTCAATGTGGCTAAAACTAGTGGGAGGCCAGAGGATTGGGAAATTTTTAAAAGCCAGCAAAGAATGACTAAAAAAATGATAAAGAGAGGGAAGATAGATTATGAAAGTAAACTAGCATGAAATACAAAAACAGATAGTAAGAGTTTCTACAAGCACATATAAAGGAAAAGAGTGGCTAAAGTAAATGTTAGTCCCCTAGAGGATGACACTGGGGAATTAATAATGAGAACAGGGAAATGGCAGAGATGTTGAACAAATATTTTGTATTTGTCTTCATGGTAGAAGACACTAAAAACATCCCAATAGTGGATAATCAAGGGGCTATAGGGAGAGAGGAACTTAATACAATCACTATCACTAATGAAGTAGTATGAGGTAAAATAAGGGGACTAAAGGCGAACAAGTCCCCTGGACCTGATGGCTTATATCCGAGGGTCTTAAAAGAAATGGCTGCAGAGAAAGTGGATGCATTGGTTGTAATCTACCAAAATTCCCTGGATTCTGGGGCGGTTCCAGCGGATTGGAGAACCACAAATGTAACACCCCTATTTAAAAAAGGAGTCAGACAAAAAGCAGGAAACTATAGACAAGTTAGCCTAACATCTGTCATTGGGAAAATGCTGGAGTCCATTATTAAGGAAGCAGTAGCGGGACATTTGGAAAAGAATGATTCAATCAAGCAGAGTCAGCATGGTTTTATGAAAGGGAAATCATGTTTGACAAATTTACTGGAGTTCTTTGAGGATGTAACGAGCAGTGTGGATAAGGGGGGACCAGTGGATGTGGTGTATTTGGATTTCCAGAAGGTATTCGATAAGGTGCTACATAAGAGGTAAAAGCCCACGGGGTTGGGGGCAATATATTAGCATGGATAGAGGATTGGCTAATTAACGGAAAACAGAGTGTCGGGATAAATGGGGTCATTTTCCTGTTGGCAAACAGTGACTAGTGGGGTGCCACAGGGATCTGTGCTGGGTCCTCAATATATATATTAATGATTTGGATGAAGGGACCAAGTGAAATGTTGCCAAGTTTGCTGATGATACAAAGATGGGTGGGAAAGCAAATTGTGAGGAGGACACAAACAATCTGCAAAGGGATATAGGCAGGCTAAGTGAATGGACAAAAATGTGGCAGATGCAGTATAATGTGGGAAAATGTGAGGTTATCCACTTTGGCAGAAATAATAGAAAAGCAAATTATAATTTAAATGGTGAAAAATTGCAAAGTGCTGCAGTACAGAAAGACCTGTGGGCTCCTTGTGCACGAAATACAAAAAGTTAGGATTGCAGGTATAGCAAGTAATCAGGAAAGCAAATGGAATGTTGGCCTTTATTGCAAGAGGGATAGAGTATAAAAGCAGAGAAGGTCTGCTACAGCTGTACAGGGTATTGGTGAGGCCACACCTGGACTTCTGCATACAGTTTTGGCCTCCATATTTAAGGAAGGATATACTTGCATTAGAGACTGTTCAGAGAAGGTTATCTAGGTTGATTCTGGAGATGAGGGGGTTGACTAATAAGGATAGGTTGAGTAGGTTGGACAAATACACATTGAAGTTCAGAAGAATGAGAGGTGATCTTATTGAAACTTACAAGATAATGAGAGGACTCGACAAGGTGGATGCAGAGAGGATATTTCCACTCATCGGGGAAACTTAAACTAGAGGATATAAAATAAGGGGCCGCCATTTAAAACTGAGATGGGGAGGAATTTCTTCTCTCAGAAGGTTGTAAATCTGTGGAATTCTCTGCCTCAGAGATCTGTGGAGCCTGGGTCATTGAATATATTTAAGGCGGAGATAGACAGATTTTTGAGCGACAAGGGAGTAAAGGGTTATGGGGAGCGGGCAGGGAAGTGGAGCTGAGTCCATGATCCGATCAGCCATGATCTTATTGAATGGCGGAGCAGGCTCGAGGGGCCAAAAGGTCTACTCCTGCTCCTATTTTTTATGTTCTTATGTTCAAGACCTTGTAGAGGGTACAGAGGAAATTTACCAGAATGATACTCGGGATGAGAGACTTCAGTTATGTGAAGAGACTAGAGAAGCTGAGATTGTTCTCCTTAGAGCAGAGAAGGTTAAGGGATCATTTAATAGAGATGTTTACAATTATAAAGGGTTTTGATAGAATAAATAAAGAGAAACTATTTCCACTATCGACAAGATCGGTAACAAGAGACACAGATTTAAGGGAATTGGCAAACAAACCAGAGGGGAGATGAAGAAAAAAAAATTTACGCAGCGAGTTGCTATGATCTGTAATGCAGTGCTTGAAAGGGTGGTGGGAACAGATTCAATAGTAATTTTCAAAAGGGAATTGGGTATATACTTGAAAAGGAAAATTTGCAGGGATATGGGGAAAGAGCCGGGGAGTGGGACTAATTGGCTTTCTCTTTCAAAGTGCCGGCACAGACATGATGGGCCGAGTAGCCTCCTTCTGTGCAGTCTGATTCTATGTTTAATGGGGACCAATTCTGCAGGTTATCTCAATGGGCTGGATTCTCGGCTTTGCTCATTTTGGGGCAATAATGGTGGCGGGGCGATCCTGATAATGCCCGGGAACAGTTTGCACCTCAGTCAGCAAAATTGGGCAGCTGGGCCCTGAGTATGGGGCAGAACGCCAAGGGAGGCATTGCACACCTCTCTTAGGGTGCTTGGCTGGCCGAGCATGCGAAAATCCTGAGCTAAAGAGCCGGCCTCGGAGCGCTCTAAGAGAGGCCTGGGGAGAAAAAAAAAACACCAAAAATATTCCCAATAAGTAACTCACGCCACCACAACATAAATCGCCAAAAAAATAAAAAAGCAATCACACTTACATACCATTACATTACATACCACATTGCAGCTGCTACAGCTCGGACTGTCCGCTTTCACAGGCAATCCCAGCACGGAGCTCCACGGCGCATTATACATTGTGTTGGAGCCAAAAATCGAGCCGGTGTCGCAACCAATTGCACACCGGTTCGCTTCTTCCAGGCGGTAATGCTCCATGCCCCGCCGAAACCAGCCCCAAAAACACCACCCAGGCACTGGAAGCTGGCCAGCTGCCCGGAAGAGCTTACCACCACCATTGCTGCCACTCCGGGGCAAAAACACAGGCGGTGACAAGTGGAAAATCCAGCCCTATATATCTAGTTTCAGATGTTCTGTAGTAATTGAATGGCTTTCTCTTTTATTTTTTACTAGTGAACAAAACTAGAATGGAGAAAATAGAACATCTCTTAAAATGCTTTCACTTGAAAATGTAACATAAGAACATAAGAAATAGGAATAGGAGTAGGCCATACGGCCCCTCGAGACTGCTCCGCCATTCAATAAGATCATGGTTGATCTGATCATGGACTCAGCTCCACTTCCCCGCCTGCTCCCCATAATCCCTTATCCCCTTATCGTTTAAGAAACTGTCTATTTCTGTCAAATTTATTCAATGTCCCAGCTTCCACAGCTCTCTGAGGCAGTGAATTCCACAGACTTACAACCCTCTGAGAGAAGACATTTCTCCTCATCTCTGTTTTAAATGGGCGGCCCCTTATTCTAAGATCATGCCCTCTTGTTCTAGATTCCCCCATCAGTGGAAACATCCTCTCTGCACCCACCTTGTCAAGCCCCCTCATAATCGTATATGTTTCGATAAGATCACTTCTCATTCTTCTGAATTCCAATGAGTAGAGGCCCAACCTACTTAACCTTTCCTCATAAGTCAACCCCCTCATCCCCGGAATCAACTGAGTGAACCTTCTCTGAACTGCCTCCAAAGCAAGTATATCCTTTTGTAAAAATGGAAACCAAAACTGCATGCAGTATTCCAGGTGTGGCCTCACCAATACCCTGTATAATTGTAGCAAGACTTCCCTGCTTTTATATTCCATCCCCTTTGCAATAAAGGCCAAGATTCCATTGGCATTCCTGATCACTTGCTGTATCTGCATACTATCTTTTTGTGTTTCATGCACAAGTACCCCCAGGTCCCGCTGTACTGCGGCACTTTGCAATCTTTCTCCATTTAAATAATAACTTGCTCTTTGATTTTTTTCTGCCAAAGTGCATGACCTCACACATTCTAACATTATATTCCATCTGCCAAATTTTTGCCCACTCACTTAGCCTGTCTATGTCCTTTTGCAGATTTTTTGTGTTCTCCTCACACATTGCTTTTCCTCCCATCTTTGTATCGTCAGCAAGTTTGGCTACGTAACACTCAGTCCCTTCTTCCAAGTCGTTAATATAGATTGTAAATAGTTGGGGTCCCAGCACTGATCCCTGCGGAATCCCACTAGTTACTGGTTGCCAACCAGAGAATGATCCATTTATCCTGACTCTCTGTTTTCTGTTAGTTAGCCAATCCTCTATCCATGCTAATATATTAACCCCAACCCCGTGAACTTTTATCTTGTGCAGTAACCTTTTATTACACTATGTTCTGATGAAGCCACATTCTACATCTAACAGCAGAGAACATTGTTTTTGCATGTGGGGGGGGAGGTGGAGCTTTGGGATGATATTAATATTGTGTAATATAAATATTCAAAAACATATTTTTAAAAATTTATTTCTTGGGATGCAGGCATTGCTGGCAAGGTCGGCATTTATTGCCCTTCCCTAGATGCCCTGAGAAGGTTGTAGGCTTTATTCTTAAACCACTGCAGTCGGTGTAGTGAAGGTGCTCAGTGTTTTGATACAACTTAGTGGCTTTCCAGGGCATTTCAGAGAGCATTAGTGAACCAGTTGGGTTTTTATGATAATTAACAGATTCAAGGTCACTTTTACTGATACCAGCTTTCAATTTTGAATGCTTACTTCAAGCAAATCTAGTTGAAGAAAAATGCCTCCCAATTCAAGGAAACTGTCCTCAGCTGTATAGCACCCAACAATGCAGCACCTGTAATATTTCACTTTTTTTTATTATCATGTTCTTTAGTATTTTTTTATTTGCTAGATGACCAATCATTAGACAAATACAAATACATTCATCCCAGGGTTCATCTTCATTTTGGAATATAAGAACATAAGAAATAGGAGCAGGAGTAGGCCCATGGCCCCTCGAGCCTGCTCCGCCATTCAATAAGATCATGTCTCATCATCTACCTCAACTCTACTTCCCCCCCCGATCTCCATATCCCTTCATTCCCCTAGACTCCAACCCCCTTGCAATAAAGGACAAGATGCCATTTGCCTTCCTATTGCTTGCTGTACCTGCATGTTTCATGCACAAGGACACCCAAATCTCTTTGAACACCAACATTTAAAAGTTTCTCACCATTTAAAAAATATTTTCTTTTTCTATTCTTCCTACCAAAGTGAATAATTCCACATTTCCGTACATTATACTCCATCTGCTACCTTAGTCTATCGATATCCCTTTGCAGACGTTTTGTGTTCTCCTCGCCGCTTACTGTCCCACCTAGCTTTGTGTCATCAGCAAAATTGGATACATTACCCTCAGACCCTTCATCTTGGTCATTAATATAGATTGTAAATAGCTGAGGCCTCAGCACTGATCCTTGTGGCACCACACTAATGACTGCCTGCCAACCTGAAAAAGGCCCATTTATCCCTACTCTCTGTTCTCTGTAACCGTAAGGTAATAGTAAACCAAGTTCTAGAGTGTAATCTACCAAATACATTGCCAAATGTGGAAGATTTGTTCACATCGCTGACAGGTGGCCAGATCTTTTCACAGTTAGATCTATCAAATGCCTATTGAGTTAGTTGAAGAGGCCAAGTCATGCTTAACTATAAATACTCATCTAGGACTTTATCAATTCAATAAGCAATATTACATGTGTGGTGCAGGATTATGAGCAGTGAAAACAATCCTGGGGTTAAGATGAGTAACAAACAACTTGAGCTTTACTCTTCAAGCTTATGAGTGCAGCTCCAACAACACTCAAGAAGCGCGACACTATCCAGGACAAAGCAGCCCACTTGACTGGCACCCCATCCACCACCTTCAATATTCACTCCCTCCATCACCGGCGCACCATGGCTGCAGTGTGTACCATCTACAAGATGTACTGCAGCAACTCGCCAAGGCTTCTTCAACAGCATCTCCTAAATCCGCAACCTCTATCACCTAGAAGGACAAGGGCAGCAAGTGCAGGGAGCACCATCACCTGCAAGTTCCCTTCCAAATTACACATCATCCTGACTTGGAAATATATCGGTGTTCATTCATCGTCACTGGGTCAAAATCCTGGAACTCCCTCCCTAACTGCACTATTAGAGTACCTTCACCATATGGACTGCAGTGGTTCAAGAAGGCAGCTTGTGTTATAGTAGTAATTTTTAAACCTGCTAGTTCTCCCGCCACTATTTTACTTCTGTTGTGTGATTTCACAGAATATCAATGTTCTAAATTTCAGGTCTGTTTTAGATAGTGGGGCTGAATTTGCAATCGGAGTGGGGTTGAATTTCCCGCGGGCGGATGTCTCCGATCAGCAAAAAATCTACAAACTTACCTTCTGCCTCGGGATCCATGGAGACTTGTGCTCCTGGGCCTCTATGCATAGGCCTGTGTAGAGGCCCACATATCCCTGCAATCACGTGGGCTGGCTCAACCAATCAAAGAAGGGGATCCCCATTCATGCTTATGGGGATTCCATACAGAATGGGGATCTCATAAAAAATACATTTAACATAACAAATAAAATTTTAAAATTACATATTTAAAATTAATAAAAATATATAGGACTTGATTTTCGGTCTTTTGCTGCCCCTCTTTGCACCCTGGAGGGGCGGCAATGGCGGCGGAAAGCACTTGTGCCCAGGCAGCCATCTTCCATCTGAGCCCGCCGGCACATTTGATGCTGGGTTTTCGGGGGCTCAGAGCAGTATCGCCCGGGAGAGGCGAGCCAGTGTGCAACGCCTCTGGTTGCGACACCAGCTCTCTATTTGGATCCCGCCCACTCTGTAGTGCCCCGTAGTGCGCCCTTGTGGGGACACCAGGGAAAGCTGCTGTTCCAAGCTGTGCCGGCCGAAGTGATTGAAGCAATATCTGCCTCAGGTAAGTGTGATTGTTTTTTTTTTCTTTTTAGTGATTTATATTGGGATCACGTCAGTAATGAATTGGAACTATTTTTGGTGGGTTTTTTCATAATTGTTTTTTCTCCACGACACTCCCAGTACGGCTATTTAGCTCGGGATTTTCAGTGGCACAGCCGGCCTAGCGCCCTAAAAGAGGTTTGGAATCCCTCTCATGGTGCTGCACTCTAAACTCCAGGCCCAGCTGATGAATTTTGCAACGGCAGACGCAAACCATTTGCCAACGCAAAATGTACCGCTCCGCTCGGGACAACACCGCAACAGAGGCACAACCAAATTTCTCCCCGAATATAATTAATCATTTTTAAAAAAATTTAATTTTTTGTAAAATAAGTTTAAATATTTTAAAGGGGCTAAAAATAACCTTACCTTATTGTACATGTGTTTTAATGTTTAAATGAATGAAAAAAAAATTTATATGGTTTTTAAAACTCTTATGCTGGCAAAAACAGGCCTTGCCTTTACCAATCGTAAAAAAAATCACGGGCATTCACTGGGCGTAAGTTCATCGCCCGCGGAGGCCCTTTTTCCAGGGATGTGGAGTATTTATCAAGAGAATTCTTGACATCGCAAGTTTTGGGTTTTAGTGCATGCGCAGAGCAAGCCTGAACACGGAACTTGTGTGGCCCCTACGGATGTGTGCGCGCCTCATACGTACCCGTAGGTGCCGCAAGTTGTGGCCAATCGCTCAGATTAGTGTCAACATTCTCTCCCATAAGCAGACCCATGCCCCTCATGTTCCGGAGTTTAATTTTGCTAACCAATAACTAGGCATATGATTGGGTAATAAAGAGACACCCTTGTTATATGAACTTGGTATCACAAGCCTCACATGTGCCCTCATGAGCGTTTTTCCAATCTGCTAAATACACGTGACTGAACAGAGCAGCAATTCCAGTCTTTTATTAACTTCTTCTATAATATGCCCTGTAACACACAAAACATCAAAACACACTTCGTTATCCTCTTCAGCGGGCTAAATACTTGCTTTTGGATCTTTTTTCTAGTCAGCTCCCAGCTGAAATCTGACTGGTTTGATCTTAATTTCCAGTTAGGATCCTGCACTAGTTCTTACTAACTGACCAAGAACATGAGTCTCTTTGTTTCATCCAATGGGGAGGAGGTTGAAGGTTTGACCTTTGATACCTTCCCTGTCCAGGTGTTGGCCAGTACAGCTGCCAATTAAACTGGTTACTTATAATATTGATATTCTGTGAAGACCCACAGTAGCATTAAAACAATAGCAGTAAACTGACAAGTTTAAAAATTGTGTATTTAATACAAACAATACTCGATGTGTGGCACAGGATTATGAGCGGTAAAATTAATCCCAAAGCTTAGATGTGCAACAAATCACCAATGAGGATTTTTTGAAACTTAACTCCTGCTGTTTTGCAGAATGAATCGGGCTTTACTCAACACCATGATCCTAGATGATTTACCAGAATTCTTAACAAGCCCATCCCACTTTTGATCACGTTCCAATGGCCAACTCATCTAACTTCACTTTCCCCTTCCAGCTCTAGCTGCAATCTGGATTTTAACCATTTGTGGACTCACTCTTCAATATATATCATACGTGAATCTTTCCATGGCCAAAAATCCCAAAATGCAATCAGATCGGTGATGTAAAATGACACAGGACCTCACAGAATGTCTTCCTTTCTGATGTCCTTAACTAACATAACTTAAACAAATAAAATAAAACAGTGCCTTTCAAAGCTGACAAGATAAGAATACTTACTGAAGAAAAGATCACATCAAAATTATTTTTTATATCAGACGTTATTCAACGGTATGAGGTCAGTTCACTTGTGGGATATGAATTGTACCCCATTGGTCTCTATAATGCATCACTTATTTTCTTATTCTGTCCATGATGTAATATTTAGATGACATATGTACACAAAACTACTTTCATTCCATATTCGCCAATAAGAGAACATCCTCAATATTAAAGCTCTAGAAAACATCTTGGGGTAAAAATTGGATCTCGTCACACCTGTTTTATAACCGTAAATGGACACAATAGAGGCCCATTTCAGAAACCAATGTCCTGCGTCCCCAAGGATGCCTGAAATACGCCTGACACAATATTGGGCTGCTAGTCGTAAGAAGTGGAGAATTTTTTAGGAACATGAAAAAATCATTTGCATAGTCATTTTTGATTGATCACTATTGGATATGCTTTCCACCGTCTACTGATTTTTATTGAAGTATGAAGCCACATTACTTAGTTGCATCCTAAACTCATTTATATTATGCATTTCCATACATAAGAATACTTTTTTGTAACTTGCCATCTTACCCCCAACATCTTAATTTAACCTGATGTTCTGAGGTATCCCTCACAATAATAATCGACAATTTCCTTAGATCAACTTTGTTAGTTCCCTTTGTAATCTTGAAAACTTAATTCAGCCACCTTAAAAATTCCCCTTGTCATTGTCCTTAATATAAGACTGTACAGGGCTGGATTTTCAGCTCCATTGCGCCTCTGGTAGCGTCCCGGAGGGGCGGTAAAGGGTTTAAGGTGTAACGCCAGGTGGCCAGCTTTTACCGCCCAGTCAGCAAATTTGGCTCAGGGTTTGCGGTGGCGCAAAAACTTACCGCCTCCAGTTTCAATGAGATCATGATGTCAATCGTCGTGCAACGCTGCACTAGCACCATGGATGCAAAATTGGGCCCTAACGCCACATTACACGCCTGCCCCAAAAGATGCTTGAAAAACCAGGCAATCCCACGGTCTAGTAGGCGGTATTTTCCGCATATTTAAATTGAGGGAGGAGAATCCGAAATCGGAGGTCACATTGACTGCAGTGTTTGCGCATAGCACGCTGCGTGAAGCTCTGACTTGAAAGTGGCAATTTTATCTGCCATTACAGTGTCCTTACAACTTCAGTGAGAGAATTCAATGGGGGCATTACTAATTCGCCAGCGTATCACGCTCCATGCTATTGCTAGGCAGCGTCAAGGTAGAAAACGGGCTCTTGGCCATGTCGGCCCATGGATGAGAAGAGACCAAAAACATCTGCGGAGGAGGGCTTACCCCCAATGGGTTTACAGGCACCAGCGCTCATACCTCCAGCTCTCTGAGGAGCAGTGTGTGAGAAGGCTGCGCTTTCGAAAGGAAGTGTTGACAGAGACATGCCATCTCCTACAGACAGACCTGGAGCCTCACATCGGCACCAGGATTGCGCTGCCCGTCGCAGTGAAGGTGACTGTGGCGCTGGCCTTCTATGCCTCAGGCTCCTTCCAGGCTGCAGCAGGGGATATATCAGCATCTCTCAATACGTTGCACATCGCTGCATTCGCCACGTCACAAAGGTACTGTATGCCCACAAAATAGACTTCATGAAGTTCCCAATGAACAGGGAAAGCCAGAATGAGCGGGCATGTGGCTTTTGGCAGGATTGCGGGCTTCTAGGGGGTTCAAGGAGCCATTGACTGCACACATGTGGCCTTGCAAACACTATTCCACAACACTGAGGTGTTCAGAAACCGAAAGGGATACCACTCCCGCAACATGCAGCTGGTGTGATACCACACTCAGCGCATCCTCGCAATGAATGCCCGCTATCTAGGGAGCGCACATGATGCTTTCATCTTGCGTGAGAGCACTGTGTCATGATTGTTTCAGCAACCAAGGGAACGGCGCGACTGGCTGCTCGGGGACAAAGGATACAGCCTAGCCACCTGCATCAGGAGCCTTCTCCGCAACCCCACCACAGAAGCGGAGCAACGCTACAATGAGAGCCATGCCGCCACCCACAACATCATCGAACAGACAATTGGAATGCTCAAGCAGGGCTTCCAATGCCCCCTGAACAGGTATCCGAATTCATTGTAGTGTGCTGCATGCTACACAACTTGGTCATCATGAGGGGCCAGGCATTTCCAGTGGGGAATGCAGCCCCACCTCAGAAGGACGAGGACGTTGAAGAGGAGCCTGGTGAGTCCCCAATTGGACAGCCACACCAACTGCGGGGGAAGCCACGAGGAGATGCTGCCAAAACTGCCAGCTCACAATGGACCAGTTCTCTTGAATGGAGGAACCTGAGGGATGCAGCTAATACTGGCCATGTTATGTGCCACCATACAGGCACATCTCTGGTGAACTTTGAAATGATACACACGATACCAATGGCAAAGGGTCAAACACACAGTCCCTCCACCAAAACAAAGCCATACAATAAACAGTGTTGTACTGTAAGGCACTCAAGAACAATGAAGTGGATTAATTCAAATATTTACATGCTTCATAACATTACATCAGGGCAATTCCCACACCTTCATGGGACTTTCCCTGAGCTTTGCCCCCTCTACCCTTCATCCCCCTCTCACGCCTGCTGCTTCTCCTCAATGAGGCCTCAGTGCTTACATCAAGGCTACTTGTGGGCTGCTGTGTTGGTGGGCCAGTCAGTGCAGACAGCCTAGGATGATGTCATGGACCAGCTTTGGGCCTGGAAGGCCTGGCTGCAGACTGTTGCACCTCAGCATCGGTGCCAGCAGTCTCTGATGGATCGGGAGTGGACCACGTTAGGTGCATAGTCGGAGAGTCAGTGGTGGGAGCTGGATGCTGTCAACTTGAGGAAGGACAGCACCTTCCAATTCCTGGGGACCACTGATACTCACACAGGGCTTGGCCTCAGCATCCGGAGCAACTTGCTGGCCTGCTTCAGCACCGTTACTTCCTTGTTGGACAGTTGGAAACACAGAGAGGATGGCAGCAGTCAGTGATCGCATGACATCACCAAGCTGCAGCATAGATTGTGCCTGCGATGCGATCGCTGCTGCAACGTCACCCATGGCACACGCCACCCACCCTGGGACTCCACTATCGCTGCTGGAGCCCATCTGCCTCTGTACCCAAGCAAGGATGGGTTCGCTGGAATCCTCAGATACACAAACAATGCATGAGGCGGCCTCCGGGGACCTTACCCAATGCACTCATGAGCTCGCAGTGCATTTCCGTGTTCTCCCTGAAGATAGCCACCAAGTCCAGGTCCTTGTCTGCCTGTCTATCAGCAGGACTACTGTGCTGACTCACCCTCCAGGGAGCTGGCCTACAAGCTTCCTCTCCTGCTGGGCTGTAGGCCACTGGGGCCAGGAGCCTCAGAGTCATTAAACTCCTCAAAATCACCGTTGTCCTCCGATGTTGTGTCCCCACACGATGGGACTGATGGGGTCTCATGCTCATGGAGCACACTGTCCTCCCATACCTTGTCATCTCCTTGTGACCAGATTTGGATGCCTTACGCGAAGGCTGCTGCACTTCTGGTGTAGTGTCTGTAAGCATTCTGATAATGACTCCACGAGGTAAGGTATTGCACTTGAACTGTTGTGACCTTAGTCCATTTATTGCAGCTCCTAAATGAGGTTACAGTTAGGTGAGCTCCCTTTTATACTTGGTTACCTGCAGTGTGCGGGTGACCCCTAGGTCTCCACCAGTTGCACCCTCTGGTGGTAAGGCGTATTGTATACAGTGTAAAGATACATTCATTGGTTTTATGTAACTGTACATTGTGTGTACAGGGTATTTACATACACAACATCTGGCTCGACATCTGTGAGCACAAAACAACAGACATGTGGTTAGCAACAGGGGAGGGGGCATGCAGATGAGAGGAAGGTGGCATTGGACATCTATATGTAATGGGGCTATGCCACTTGGGTATTAGAGTCTGAGGCATTCACATCAATTGTAAACTGCCATTCACTTACCATCACTACCCGTAGGGTGTTCGGCCTGGCCACCATGCGAACTGATGTGCCCTTGAGGGCCGACACTCTGTTCCACCTCTCTCAGCTCCTGCAGATCAGGCTGTCCGCCCCCGGTCCAATACTGCTCCCTCTGATAATGATATAACTTGGCCTGCAATAAGAGCAAGAAGAAGGTTTGAGTAAGTGTGCAGCTCCTCTTGTGCCACATGTGCCTTCCATAGTACAATAGCTGCCACCTTGTGGAAGTGCAAATGTGTTCAGTTCAATCTGTGTGGCTGGTGACTGATCATGTTGGTAAAGTGCGAGGAGGTGAGAGCCAGGTAGCATAGCGGCTCAGGGTGACCTTTGGCCAATGCATAACAACAGTGGAAGGGGAGTGCGAGGAGGGTTGACAATGATTAGAGGACAAGAGGGTCCGTGCACCCTGAATGCAGAGGGCATGGCTGGAGAAGTGAGCCTGCAGCTTTCAGGTGGTTTCCCCAATCCACACCATGGCCTGGAACACATAGAGAAGGGGCAGCTCCATCAAAGGCTTAACATTGTGCGACATACTGATCTTGCAACCATGGCAGGCCTACATAACTGTGAAGGGTCACTCTGATGACCCTTGTGAAGTTGTTCAACTTCTTGCGGCATTGAGTGCCAGTTCTGATCACCGTGTCTGCCGCTGAAACCTCCTGAGCAACCTCCCTCCATATCATCTTGAAGATGCTGGGCACGGGCCTCTTATTAGATGCAGTGCAGGCCACCTCCTCTCTGTGGCCTGCACGAACGCCTCAGCAGCCGCTGGAGAGAATCGGCATGCACGTTGTCTCCCCTCCTGCGCCATCTCTCCAGCTGTGATGGAAGTGAGCCGGTGTATCTGCTCATGCGCAAAAAAATCACCGCGCTCTAAAGTTTCGCCTGCGCCCAGGAACATTGACAGGCATCTGCGCATGCGCGAAATATCGATCTTTTTAACTGAGGCACAAAAACTCCCTTGTGTAAAACCTGATTTAGCGCCCCAATCATGGAGCCTCACTTTTTGCCGCATTTTGCTGATGTGGGCGCTAATTTTTTCCAGGCGGTATCAGGACCGCCCCATCGTCATTACTGCCACAAAATCTAAAAAGCCGAAAATCCAGCCCTGTCGGACTTCTTGATGACTGGGTGCAGTTTTCACATAATTCGACTTATTTATGAGGATTGATCTGATCTGAACTTTGATTTGAACCTTGCAAAAAGTAAAAGTATCTTCTGACATCTCAGATACAATTATGCTGCAAATGCAAACAGCCAATTAATTTAAGGAAGATAGCTCCGCATAAAATGAAGCAGTCCATGCCCGCATGCAGCAAGACCTGGACAACATTCAGGCTTGGGATGATAAGTGGCTAGTAACATTCACGCCACACAAGTGCCAGGCAGTGACCATCTCCAACAAGTGAGCGTATAACCATTTCCCCCTGATACTCAACGGCATTACCATCGCTAAATCCCCCACCATCAACATCCTGGGGGTTACCATTGACCAGAAACTTAACTGGACCAGCCACGTAAACACTGTGGCAACAAGAGCAGGTCAGAGGCTGGGTATTCTGCAGCGAGTGTCTCATCTCCTGACTCCCCAAAGCCTCTCCACCATCTACAAGAAGTGTGATGGAATACTCTCCACTTGCCTGGATAAGTGCAGCTCCAACAACACTCAAGAAGCTCGACATCATCCAGGGTAAAGCAGCCTATTTGATTGGCACCCCATCCACCATCTTAAACATTCAATCCCTCCACCACCAGCGTACCGTGGCTGCAGTATGTACCAGCTACAAGATGCACTGCAGCAGCTCGTCAAGGTTTCACCAGCACCTACCAAACCTGCAACCTCTACCACCTAGAAGGATAAGGGCAGCAGGCACATGAGAGCACCATCACCTGCAAGTTACGCACCATCCTGACTTGGAAATATATCGCATTTCTTCATTGTCGCTGGGTCAAAATCCTGGAACTCCCTCCCTAACATCACTGCGGGAGTACCTTCACCACAAGGACTGCAGTGGTTCAAGAAGGCGGCTCACCACCACCTTCACAAGGGCAATTAGGGATGAACAATAAATGCTGGCCTTGCCAGCAACCTACATCCCGGAATAAAAAAATAATAAATAATTAAATAACTAAATGGAATGGAACATAAAATCAGGTGGGATGTAAAATGGGTGTCCGACTTAAAACCATTTCGTTCTCCATCAGGTAGATTCAATTAAAATCAGAGCTATTACATTGGAAGGATTTTTCTGTATATTCTTTCAGTGCTATTAGCAGGTGTCTGATCAGTTTGTTCCTGTATATCGATAAATATTCACTTCAGAGCCTAAGCTGTCTAATCTGTCAAAGAATTGTGAGCAATTAACAGTATTCAGTGTCATTGTGGATGAAATTGAGCTGAAAATGGGAAAAGAGCAAAATAAATGGCCAGGGTTCCCTATTATCACTTGCTCTACATCCCACAGACAGCTGAAGCCTTGCACTACATGGCTTCGGGAATCAGTGATTTATTAGGTAATTCAGCATTTGCCAGTATGTCTTGTGCTAATTAAATGCATCGCACTCCATTCAGAAATGTCACAATTGATTTGTCTTCTCTACACAGTGACTTTATTTCAATCTTCTGAAAAGATTTTATGAGTTAGAGATAAGTTATCTTGGCACATTCATCTCCTGGACGCAGCTGTTGTGTGTGAAGACAGCTTACATTGAAACAATGGCTAACATTTCCTATTGGATGCATTGGATAGTTGAGACCATCACATTCAATTTGGATCAGGATATACTCAACTGCTTGCATCTTTACATGTCTACACAACCCTCTATCCTGATTCAGATTGGGAGTTAATTTACAAGTGTATGCTGTGTGTTCACAGCTAAACAAAACAAAGGACATTTATTTGAGGTCCTTAAACCTGTTTGATGCAAATAATTTAAATTCAGCACTTCCAGTGAAAGTTGCTATTCTGAACTAAAACTGGAGTGATTAACGCAACACCTTTATTATTTACACCTTATTAGAAATAATTTACAAACCACCACAACTTTTCATATAAAATGTATTAAAATATTTTCATTTCTTTTTTTCTCCCTGAAGGCCTCAGACTCCACGCTGAGTGTTTAGCCATTGCACGGAGCTTGGGGAGTGCAGGGGAGAAGGATAAATGTGATTCTTCCACACAATTATTACCAGTGCTTCTGTCCATTCAGTTCACGAACTGCAGAGAAAGACAAAGAACGTTGCTGTACTTTAGCTAAGAATACCTCAGCAAGCATGTTGCACAAGAACCGTTAAAACATTGTGTGGTTGTTTTTTTTAATCTGGCCCTTTTCATGGCAGATCCAGACTCTAAACTAATGCTGAAAACCAGTGATGTTTCCAACAAAATTCAACAGGGGGCTGCTGGAACAGAAATGTAATAGCAATACCGAGGTGCCTGCCACTAGCTGCTTTTTTTTAGACAATCTAATTGGAATAAATTGTGGAAAAGACTGTGCCACTTGATTGTTATTGCTGTCCTCTAAAGCTAAAATATTTTTTCTAAAAATGTGATTTGTGCAGGATTGTTTAACAGCTCATATCTAATTAACATTATACTTGCCTCTGATAATATGTTCATCCCGTGGATCCAGTTTTTTTTTTAATGGGTGCACACTGCAGTCTTGTTCACTATGGGAGATCTTTTTACCATAAATGTCAGTGAGACGCTATGAGATTGTAAAAAATAATTCACTGGAAGTATGTAAAATAGCTACAAAGGTTATGCAAATTATACCAGATCTGGTTAATTGAGCCCAATTTTGATATGTGGCTTTATTTTCTCAACCTGTTGGGCCGAATGGCCTGTTTCTGTGCTTTAAATATGTAATTTTCTACTAACTTTGTGCTAATTGGAAAATAGCAGACTTCCTGATAATGTCTAATTAAGTACCATTAATGTCAAAGAAATGTTCTAAATAGTGAAGTCAACACCAGTGGACTAAAATATCACTTGAGCTAATTATTAGGAAGTGGATTTGATCAACTTAAGTAATGCATTGTCAATGGTACCTGTGTAACAAGCCACATTTAGATTAAGGTTAATTTCAAACATAGCAGTAAACTGTGAACAAAATGGCAATACATTATTGCTTACAGGAGGAATAAATCTGTCATAGAGGAAGGAAAAGGAGAAGAAAGGGAGCACAAACAGAGGCTAGGAGAACTAGGACCCAGTGTTACCCTTGGCAAAAATTGGTAAATTCCAAATCAATTGCCTGTATGTGTAAGTGAGGGAATAGTTCCTCAGGAGACTCAGACTTCAGAGTTTATGACTGATGTTGCAATCATATTGTAGAACCACTTCCTGCACAGAAGATATTGGACATTAATACTATCATGTGTATAGTTGTCACAGGACATTGTTTGCAAAACAGCTTTATTGCCTTTAAAATGGCAGGCATGACTGTTTCACCCACAGCCCAAAGAATAAGGCTTTCTCTGCCTTTAATGCTAATCTGCTTTACTTTCATGCTGTCATTGAGGACAGCAGTATAGTTGGAATTGCGGGACAGAACCTCATCTTTTGGAGGTAAGCAATGCTACTGTGTTCACTTGCTGTTGATTTTTGGGTTGCAATCAATGGCAAAGCAGTAAGTTAAATGTAGCATGGGATGTGTCAATTAATAACATCTGATTTCTAGGGCTCCTTTGTGACTCTGACTATTCACCTGTGGCTGTGAAATTGAAAGCAACTATAAATTTTCTTGCTGGGTAAGATTATTTGAGGCATCCAGGGACTTTTGTCAGAGAATCATGTCAACTTTCACTCAGCCACTGACTCGAAGGCTGGCAGGTTCATCCATTCTTCCACGAATCCAGAGAGATGAATGGCAAGACAGCAAAGAAACTATGCTGCTTCTGGCTTTCAGAAATCCCGAATATACTCAAATGGATCCACATGGAGATATAGATGCTATTAGTCAATCAACAGTATATGTCAACGGCAAAGGCTTCTGTTCCCTCAATATGTAGCTGGTCTGCAATGTTGAGCAAATAATCCTCATAGAGGATACCAAGTTCCTATGGTCCACACACAACTCATTCATCATGAATGAGCCATCCAGTCTCAAGTTATCTGAGCAGGATGATGGTTTTTGGGGGCACCATGGGCCTACCTTTAAACCATAGCTAATGGTAGCATTAAACAGAACCAGTATAGGTACAATACCATGGCGAGAACTTTTAGAGAATCTGGATTAACTCAAGTTACTTAACTGACATCGTTGGAACAGAGGATATTCCACAAAGTTGACCAGCCTCATCTCAGACTAGAGATTAGTAGACATTCTGTCCAAGTTCTAGGTATACTGAATAGACTCCAAGTAAAACGATTAATGCATTGTCAATCAACTCCTTTAAAAGTGAACTAGACTTATACAGGTTATTACGAACATACGAACATACGAAAAATGACGGACAGGGAAAGACCATTTGGTCCATCAAGCCTCACACATAAAATACCTTGTGTATCACAACATATACCCCACCCAAGACCATGTGATCTCCTGGGAAAGGGAAAAAAACAGATAAAAAATCCAGGCCAATTTGAGGAAAATAAATCTGGGAAATTCCTCTCCGACCCATCTAGGTGATCGAAACTAGGCCAGGAGATCACTCTGGCCATTAAATTCCCATCAGTACTGTGGAAATATCAGAAAGGATTCCCGATTAATAAGAATTTAGTTCATGCTTGAGGTTTAAACCAGTAGACTCAGCATCTCTTGAACTGAAAACAGCAGGCACTGACCTCAGGGTGAAGGAGATAAGGATAAAAGCTGCAAAATAGTAAAGCCAAATTCAAAGGAGTCACCATGTGTAAGAGATAGTGTGTGAATAAACAGTCAGTTAACAGAGTCCCTACAAATGCTAGTGAACGAACAAATGGTCAGTTGCAAGAATAACAGATGTGTCAAATGGGAGGGGAAGTTACCTTAGCAGAAACACACTGTAGGAACAGCAGGGGTGGGAAGGGATGAAAAGACCTAACTGATCAAGATATGGGACACACACAGTAACTAAGGCACCGACATTGGTAATAACTCATGGAGGCAAGACAGGGTTATGATAACAGAAGAATGTATGTGCACAAAGTTGAAATGTCAGCAGAATCTGTCGAAACCGACACGTGTTTAACTGAGAGAAGAAAGGGTCGAACTAGAAACAAGATTTGGAGGAAGTTAACGAGAACCTAGGAGCAACACTTGACAGCAGGAACCTGGGGTAGAATCCCTAAGCTGAAGTCGGACAGAGCTTGATCACCTCGGACCGAATCGGGTAATATCTATATAGGTTGTGAGTCCTATATTCTGTAGTAACTAATGAACAGTGTTTGTTAAAGCATTTATTAAAGATAAGTTGACTTGTAAATCTAGTGTCATAGTCTTTTGTTCAAGTTAAACTTACTGTGTGAACCCTAAAAGGAAAATTGCGAACCTATTTGTTCGATCTTTCAAACATCTAGCAAATTTGGCGCAACAGTACCTACCTTCTGTAAGAGATAATCTCCACCACAAGCATAAATAAATCCAGCTTTTGCTTGAAGGAGTTCAGTGAATCTGCATCCACCACATGAGAGGGCAGCTTGTTCCAGAGGTTTACTATACTCTGTGAAAAGAACCACCTCCTGACATCTAACCTTGACGTAGCCTTATACAACTTAAATTTGTGCCCCCTGGGTCCTGCCTAACCTATTTCATTGAAATAAACGATCAGCTGGAACACTGTCTATTCCCTTCATTATCTTATAAACCTCAATCATATCCCCCCTCAGTCTACACTGCTCTAAGGTAAAGAGTCCCAACTCTTTAATCTATCTTGGTAACTAAGATGCTTTAGACTTGGAATTAGTCTAGTGGCCTTCTTCTGCACCCTTTCCAGAGCCTCAATATCACCCACCAGGTGAGGAGACCAAAACTGGACACAGTATTCCAAGTGCAGCCTGACTAAGGTCTTGTACAAGGACAAAACAGTACGCCGCCTCTTATAC
Organism: Pristiophorus japonicus; assembly: GCF_044704955.1. Classification (NCBI taxonomy): domain Eukaryota; kingdom Metazoa; phylum Chordata; class Chondrichthyes; family Pristiophoridae; genus Pristiophorus; species Pristiophorus japonicus. The sequence continues at coordinate 226,225,540 of NC_091981.1, forward strand.
TCAATTGTCCTACGGATACACCCCAATACCCTATTTGCTCTAGCTATCACTGCACGCCATTGCTCATGTACCTTTAAGGATGTATGCACTAGAATGCCTAAATCTCTTTCTATCTCCACCATCCTTAATACCTTTCCCAGGAGAATGTATGAATGTTGAGCATTTGCCTTGCCCACATGCATAACTCTGCACTTATCTAAGTTATACATCATTTTCCAGTCATGAGCCCAGTCTCCCAACACATTATGATCTGTCTGAATCAGACGAGCCTCTTCTACAGTTCTAGCACTCGCACAGATCTTGGTATCTTCTGAAAATTTGCAAATTGTGCTGCTAACCCCTGAATCCAGAACATTAATAAAAATAGTAAAAAGCAACAGTCCCAACACTGATCCCTGCGGGACACCACTGGTGACCAAACAGATGCAAATCCATCTATAACTACTCTTCGCCTGCATCCTGCCAGCCAGTTCTGTATTCAGCTCAAAATATTTCCACCAATACCAGAGGCTCCGATCCTATAGAGAAGCCTCTTATGGGGCACCTTGTCAAAAGCTTTTTGGAAATCTAAGTAGATAATGTCTACTGAGCTTCCCTCAACTTTGTAACTTTTTCAAAAAATACAATTAGATTTGTGAGGCATGACCTCTTTTTTATGAAGCCATGTTGGTGTCCCTAATATGTCCCTCCCTCTCCAAGTATTCATATATTGCATCCCTTGTGATTCTTTCAAGCATCTTCCCTATTACTGATGTTGAACTGATGGGCCTATAGATACCCGGGTCTGCCTTGTCACCTTTTTAAAAAAATGGGGACTACATTAGTCTCCTTCCAATCGGTAGGAACCATTCCAGAGTGCAGTGAGCTATTACTAATTGTATATAAGATTAAAGTAAGTATAATAGAGTTGCCAACTCTGGTTGAATGTATTCCTGGAGGTTGCATCACATGGCCTCCTGCTTCCAACTGCCCCACCCCCACGCTTCCGCCATTGGTCGCCCAACGCGACTGCCCTCACAGCACACCGCCTCCCCACACCAATTAGAAAGCGAAAGGACTCTTCATTACCCAATTGGATGATTCTTGACTGTCAGTCAAACAGTTTTTCCCCTCTACAATACGTGTTCAAAGAAAATGGAAACAAAGCCTCATTTTTTTGAAAGACCTTATGATTTTTCTCCATGGTTGCTCGCAGCAATGTCCTGGAGACAAATCTTCAATTACTGGAGACTCCAGGCCAATCCTGGAGAGTTGGCAACCCTAAGTATAAGTGTTAGTGTCAAATACTCAATGGAACAATATTGTTGCAGTTCTGTTGATGCCAGGGAAATACCATCTGTGAAATGCTATTAGTGAGGTATAAATAACGTAGATTGCAATGTTAGATTACCATCCTGAATTTACTTGTTGGAGAATGCTGCAAATTGGACTTTTTTCTCTTCCATACTTTCCTATGTTTTTATGTTAAAACTAGAATATCTCTCATGGGGTTACTCACCAATAGTCCAGGATCCGGATTGCAGTTTCTGCTGTTTACTGGCAGTTTTGTGACAGCAGCTCACCTATAATTGTAATGCAGCAAATTTACTGAAGCAATATATTACATGACTGACACAGATATAAATATTACATGCCTTATTGGCATTGAAATATACACATGCAGGTAACTGTTCTTCCCTCCCCAGAATGTCTTAATCACATTCTATAATATTTTTGCTATACCTTCCATTAGCAATATTTGCTTCCGATGCAGGTACTGTGTTTATTTGCTTGTACTTCTTTCCTCCCTCCCCAAAACCTTCCCTCTTTTTCTATTACTTGCATGATTACAAAATGTATATTTTTTTCTCCACCTTCCCGGGATGGATCTGTAGCTCTTCTTGAAGTTGCTATTGTTGCAATACTTTCCACTTTTGAGTCTCCAATGACCATCACTTTGAATAGATCATAATTCGCCACGGTCTGGTCCTGGCTGACTGACTGATTCAGGACACCATGTGCAAGCTGAGCTTCAAAGTGCCTCATAAATATCAGCCTCCGATCTCAGGCCAAACATTTATTCCCCTCAGTGGCACAAAGAAACCTCGGCCCATTTTTAATGTTGTATTCTTGTCATTTGCACCTCACAGTTGTTATTTGTAGATTGTCTGGCTGTGGTTGTCATGTGAAATGCGTTGTAACAATAAACTCTTGGTATTATAGATTGATAGAAGCAGGGTGAAAATCACAATGGTGTCCCTCACACACACAATTTATCCACGGCAACTGGAAATTTCCAGTACACAAGGCTAAAGTAAAATTTTGAACTCAAGCCCAGGCCACAGATAGAAAGGTAAGCCTATGCAGAGAAAAGCATTTTCACAGGAATTTCTAACATTAAATGGCCAATTTTATGGGTGATTTTGATGATTTTATACAGAATTGTGTGATTTTTAAAATATATATATATTTTTAGCTGAAAACACTGACCTAACGAAAGAAAAAAATGGTGGCCAAAATCTTCATGAAGAAATGAATGATTTGAATAGTTCATTTGGGGATAATTGCTGGATTCAGATTGCTTAATTTGAAAAAAAAGGAATAATTTGATTGGGTGGTTTGTAGCGCTTGCTCATGGCTAATTGGAACAATCTCACCGGTCCAGTGAATGCATCTGACTTTTTATTGTATTGCATTTAGTCAATGGGATATTTGAGTTTAACAGAGACTGTTTATTCAAGCAAATCACAATTTATTTTTACTTTACAGAGATGTACCACATTGAACCGTGATGCCGTTGAGGTGCTGCACTATGAGCTGTAATGCCACAAATGTATGCTAGACGCAGTGCTTGAAATCTCTGTGGAGGTTCTCCCAATCTACTGCTGAAGAGCGACAGAACCTCAAAAGAAATGGTAGAAATGACTATCTACTTCCACCAATCTGCCACGGGATGGCTCCGTGGAAATTCTCCCCCAGGACCTTTAATTATATAGCTCTGCATGCTTCCCAGCAAATCTTAAATGATTATATTTTCTCTAAGTCACTCATGTCAATGTATAGTTTCCTTTTCAAAATTCATCTATTTCTAATTATCAAACACAAGCAACCTGCAAACCCCTGTGGTGATCCTCTGACAACACACCAAGTGGTCTACCTGCCAAAGGGAAAATACCAGTCCCATGTGAAAACAGAACAGAATTGTGACCAAAGAAAAAGATTTCCCCCTCGGGAATTATGGTGATGAACTTGTGTCCTACCACTCAGTTTTTCTGCATTTCTCCACTTAGGCGATGGGAGGAATCATTACCTGTAATTTATTTTAAAGATTTTTAATAAAAGTATTACATTAATTGAAGACTGTAAATATTGTCATTAGCATGCTATTTCTCTGACATTTGCAGCGTGATTTAATGCACAATAAATTAAGACAAACGATTGTTGGGTAGATAAATTATCCTCCATTCAACCGTAACAATTATTAGTGACTCACTTGACTTTGCTAAGACTGTGGGTTTTACCACATAGCTGATGAAGTGCAAGAAATTGCACTTAAGATCAAATATGTTGGATGATATTAGTAACAACTACACTAATTAATTTGTATAAAATTCCATTTTCTGCAATTTTAATGATAGTGTTGACCTGTAAATGGATTTATTCTTTTACAAAAACAAAATACTACGAATGCTGGAAATCTGAAATAAAAACAGAAAATGCTGGAAATACTCAGTAGGTCAGGCAGCATCTGTGGAGAGAGAAACAGAGTTAACGTTTCAGGGTGATGTCTTTTTGATAGAACTGGTCAGAAGGATTCATTCCTTTGTTGAATTAGGGATGTGTTGATGCATTTGCCCTACAAAGGGCAACCATTAGTGCCATCTGAGGAGGAAGAAGTGGAGGCGCAGGAACAGGAAGATCTACAGGAACCAACCAGATGAAGAGGAAGAGCAAGGCCACCAATCCTGCTAGCTGCCAAAGCTCTAAGGGAGCAAATCATTGACAAACACTTCAGTCAAACCACCTACCTACACACACCTCCCCAACCCACCCACCATCCTTCCCCACACACACATTCGCAACATCCCTCCTACCATCACACCCAGTTCTTATACTCTCCAGATGGATTTCCTCAAATTCTACACTTACATGGGTATTACAATGACATCACTAGCCATAGTCAAAAAAACACCAGTGCACAGAAACTGTGCACAACAAAAAACTGGTTCAAAACAATTAATTTGAGAATTGTAAACAAACAAGTTTAGAAACTAAAAATCGCCCTAGTGCAACCTCGAGTGCCTGTCTTAATCTGATGTTCCTATGAGATGCTATTCCTTTGGCTACAGCATGGGAGGTGGAAAGCTGCTGTTCATCCACTGATGGCACCTTGAGGAGCTCTGTCCATCAAAGAGCCCAGTTATAGGCCCCAGCACCTTGGTGGTAGCTGGTACAGTCAGGCCCAGTTGGACACAGGTTGATTAGGAAAAGGGGAGGTGCAACGAGACCTGGGTGTCATGGTACATCAGTCATTGAAGGTTGGCATGCAGGTACAGCAGGCGTTTAAGAAAGCAAATGGCATGTTGGCCTTCATAGCGAGGGGATTTGAGTACAGGGGCAGGGAGGTGTTGCTACAGTTGTACAGGGCCTTGGTGAGGCCACACCTGGAATATTGTGTACAATTTTGGTCTCCTAACCTGAGGAAGGACATTCTTGCTATTGAGGGAGTGCAGCGAAGGTTCACCAGACTGATTCCCGGGATGGCGGGACTGACCTATCAAGAAAGACTAGATCAACTGGGCTTGTATTCACTGGAGTTCAGAAGAATGAGAGGGGACCTCATAGAAACGTTTAAAATTCTGACGGGGTTAGACAGGTTAGATGCAGGAAGAATGTTCCCAATGTTGGGGAAGTCCAGAACCAGGGGACACAGTCTATGGATAAGGGGTAAGCCATTTAGGACCAAGATGAGGAGGAATTTCTTCACCCAGAGAGTGGTGAACCTGTGGAATTCTCTACCACAGAAAGTTGTTGAGGCCAATTCACTAAATATATTCAAAAAGGAGTTAGATGAAGTCCTTACTACTAGGGGAATCAAGGGGTATGGTGAGAAAGCAGGAATGGGGTACTGAAGTTGCATGTTCAGCCATGAACTCATTGAATGGCGGTGCAGGCTAGAAGGGCCGAATGGCCTACTCCTGCACCAATTTTCTATGTTTCTATGTCTATGAGAGGCTGGCAGTAGAGCAGGCATGCTGTCATCCTGAGAGAGCATAATATGTGCCACTCCCATCGTGTCACTGCCGATCTCATGCGGCTGCACTTCAGCTGTCCCACTGCTCTGCTCAAGATCCACGTTCTCCTTCATGCTTTGGTGGTAAAAACAGAGAGACAGACTATTATCTGAATGGTAACAGATTAGGAAAAGGGGAGGTGCAACGAGACCTGAGTGTGATGGTACATCAGTCATTGAAGGTTGGCATGCAAGTACAGCAGGCGGTTAAGAAAGCAAATGGCATGTTGGCCTTCATAGCGAGGGGATTTGAGTACAGAGGCAGGGAGTACAGGGCCTTGGTGAGGCCACACCTGGAGTATTGTGTACAGTTTTGGTCTCCTAACTTGAGAAAGAACATTCTTGCTATTGAGGGAGTGCAGCGAAGATTCACCAAACTGATTCCCGGGATGGCGGGACTGACATATCAAGAAAGATTGGATCAACTGGGCTTGTATTCACTGGAGTTCAGAAGAATGAGAGGGGATCTCATAGAAACGTTTAAAATTCTGACGGGTTGAGACAGATTAGATGCAGGAAGAATGTTCCTAATGTTGGGGAAGTCCAGAACTAGGGGTCACAGTCTAAGGATAAGGGGTAAGCCATTTAGGACCGAGATGAGGAGAAACTTCTTCACCCAGAGAATGGTGAACCTGTGGAATTCTCTACCACAGAAAGTTGTTGAGGCCAATTCACTAAATATATTCAAAAAGGAGTTAGATGTAGTCCTTACTACTAGGGGGATCAAGGGGTATGGCGAGAAAGCAGGAATGGGGTACTGAAGTTGCATGTTCAGCCATGAACTCATTGAATGGCGGTACAGGCTCGAAGGGCCGAAAGGCCTACTCCTGCACCTATTTCCTATGTTTCTATGTTTCTATGAATGTGGCTTTGTCAGCTTCATATCTTGGATCTGGTCTATTTAACCAACTGGATGCACAAACACTAATACTGTAATTATACTGTCACTATAAATGTCAAGAGTACTAGTAATTATAAGCCTTCATTTCTTTCAACACATGAGTCTATGTGGGATGCTGGATACTTCCACTTGTGCTGAATAATGTAGGTTTCTATGCATATTGCAAACATTTGATTAAAATACATGAGTCAGTTAAAACATTCTGTAATTCTTTATCATTCAGTTAATTAGGAATTCATGTTTGCGTAAATTCAGACTTTGGACGCCAAAACCATATTTGAAGCTGTTGTGAATTTTGAGGTCTTTGTAGGGAAGTGAAAATGATTAGAGTTATTTCATAATCATTGATCCTATGATTAATATAGGAAGCATTGGAAACAATGTATGCCACATAAACTTCCAGACTGTGCAGTTCTAGCAGAGAGGTTTAACTTAAATTGGGAAGATTAGGTTAGCCTAATCTTCATCCTAATCTTCAGCCTAATCTATTCATCTATATATCCTTCTACTCAGTATACTGGCAGGGATCAAATAGATGGATCATCACCACAAAGTTGCAAACTGTCTTTCCCCCAGACTACCAGGGATCCCTGGCCACTAAATTGCCAGGGATTAGATGAAAGCACAAGGTCTCAGTCCTCTAACCCACTAGGAATCAGATAGCTATACCACTTTCGAAAATCCACAGGACACCTCCTAAATAGATAACTAATGATCAGGTGCATACATCACCACCTCAGCAACATATACCACTCTCCCACCGAAACAAACAATCGTATACTTTGTAAGTAGTTTTGCCCCTAGTGGTTTCAAATCACCTCACTTCCAACAGTTCGAGACACCGGAATTATAGTTGTGCATAGAAACCTATATTATTCATTGGATATATTCAAGAGGGAGTTAGATTTGGCCCTTACGGCTAAAGGGATCAGGGGAATGGAGAGAAAGCAGGAAAGGGGTACTGAGGTGAATGATCAGCCATGATCTTATTGAATGGTGGTGCAAGCTCGAAGGGCCGAATGGCCTACTCCTGCACCTATTTTCTATGTTTCTACGTGAACAGTAATATACAGTCATAGACAGATCTTTTCGGTCTCAACTGTCACAATGTTTTATTCAAGTTAAAGCACACACCTGCACCCAGTAAAAATACACCTTAGTAATATAATTCAAACAAACACAGTACAACACAGTCTGGCCCATCTAAACAGGCCCCTAACGCGAAGTATCCACGTCTAAAACACCCCTGCTCAGATTCAAAATTGCACCACTGGATTTGTCCAACAGAATGTGCGTACACTTATGATCCTTGCAAAAACCTCCCCACTAAAATCCCTAAGGCTTGGTTGGGACACATAATACCCTTTCACACTATGCGGTGGTCATAAAGATGTGTGAGCTAGGATAAATGCTCACCAATTATCCCTCTGGCTTATTGACTGCTTCTCCCGATGAGGCGTATCTTCTGGGTCTTCAAGTCCAGTCTCAAGGTCAGCTTCCCAATCGAAGTTGCAAGGCTCTCTGGTGTTTCTTCTCTCGGTCCCAGACGGGGCACTCAGTCCTTGTGCGTTGAACGAAGTAAGCAGGCATAGAAGAGGGGAGCGAGAGAGAGCAAGATGGCAGCCAAAACTACCTGTCTTATACTCTCTTCTAGCACCAAAAGTCCAACTGTACTTCCCCTGAGGCTGTGCAACTGAAAAGCAAAATCAAGTCTCTGGCTTGTTCCTTTGTCAATTGGGCTTGTCCACCCGATGTGAATTCCTGTGGGGCAGGTCCAAACCTGCCCCACGTCAGTGCTGTCTGCTCTCTGCAGTAACAGAAAATGTGTCCAAGCAATGTCCAAAAATGTTACGTTGTTGCTGTCGATGTTTTCGCCGAATCTTACAACTTTTAAAAATAAGATTAGTTACTTTTTAAAAATTTGTTCCTGGGATCTGGGCGTCTTTGCCAAGACTAGCATTTATTGCCCATCCCTAATTGCTCTTGAGAAGGTGGTGGTGAGCCACCTTCTTGAACCGCAGCATTCCTTGTGGTGAAGATAGCCCCACAGTGCTGTAAGGGAATGAGTTCCAGGATTTTGACCCAGCGACGATGAAGGAACAGCGATATACTTCCAAGTCAGGATGGTGTGTGACTTGGAGGGGAACTTGGAGGAACTTGGAGGTGGTGGTGTTCCCATGCGCCTGCTGCCCATGTCCTTCTAGGAGGTATAAGTCGCGGATTTGGGAGGTGCTGCCGAAGAAGCCTCGGTGAGTTGCTGCAATACATCTTGTAGATGCTACACACTGTAGCCACGGTACGTCAGATGTTATAGCAGATGCATTCGTTATAATCTGCCAAAATTCTCTGGACTCTGGGGAGGTACCAGCAGATTGGAAAGCAGCTAACATAACGCTTCTGTTTAAAAAAGGGGGAAGACAAAAGACAGGTAACTATCAGCTGGTTAGTTTAACATCTGTAGTGGGGAAAATGCTTGAAGCTATCATTAAGGAAGAAATAGCGGGACATCTAGATAGGAATAGTGCAATCAAGCAGACGCAACATGGATTCATGAAGGGGAAATCATGTTTAACTAATTTACTGGAATTCTTTGAGGATATAACGAGCATGGTGGATAGAGGTGTACCGATGGATGTGGTGTATTTAGATTTCCAAAAGGCATTCGATAAGGTGCCACACAAAAGGTTACTGCAGAAGATAAAGGTACGCGGAGTCAGAGGAAATGTATTAGCATGGATCGAGAATTGGCTGGCTAACAGAAAGCAGAGAGTCGGGATAAATGGGTCCTTTTCGGGTTGGAAATCGGTGGTTAGTGGTGTGCCACAGGGATCGGTGCTGGGACCACAACTGTTTACAATATACATAGATGACCTGGAAGAGGGGGCAGAGTGTAGTGTAACAAAATTTGCAGATGACACAAAGATTAGTGGGAAAGCGGGTTGTGTAGAAGACACTGAGAGGCTGCAAAGAGATTTAGATAGGTTAAGCGAATGGGCTAAGGTTTGGCAGATGGAATACAATGTCGGAAAATGTGAGGTCATCCACCTTGGGGAAAAAAGCAGTAAAAAGGAATATTATTTGAATGGGGAGAAATTACAACATGCTGCGGTGCAGAGGGACCTGGGGGTCCTTGTGCATGAATCCCAAAAAGTTAGTTTGCAGGTGCAGCAGGTAATCAGGAAGGCGAATGGAATGTTGGCCTTCATTGCGAGAGGGATGGAATACAAAAGCAGGGAGGTCCTGCTGCAACTGTACAGGGTATTGGTGAGGCCGCACCTGGAGTACTGCGTGCAGTTTTGGTCACCTTACTTAAGGAAGGATATACTAGCTTTGGAGGGGGTACAGAGACGATTCACGAGGCTGATTCCGGAGATGAGGGGGTTACCTTATGATGATAGATTGAGTAGATTGGGTCTTTACTCGTTGGAGTTCAGAAGGTTGAGGGGTGATCTTATAGAAATATTTAAAATAATGAAAGATAGAGGCAGAGAGGTTGTTTCCACTGGTCGGGGAGACTAGAACTAGGGGGCACAGCCTCAAAATACGGGGGAGCCAATTTAAAACCGAGTTGAGAAGGAATTTCTTCTCCCAGAGGGTTGTGAATCTGTGGAATTCTCTGCCCAAGGAAGCAGTTGAGGCTAGCTCATTGAATGTATTCAAATCAAAGATAGATAGATTTTTAACCAATAAGGGAATTAAGGGTTATGGGGAGCGGGCGGGTAAGTGGAGCTGAGTCCACGGCCAGATCAGCCATGATATTTTTGAATGGCGGAGCAGGCTCGAGGGGCTAGATGGCCTACTCCTGTTCCTAATTCTTATGTTCTTATGTTCTTATGTCAGTGATGGAGGAAGTGGATGGGGTGGCAATCAAGCGGGCTGCTTTGTCCTGGATGGTGTTGAGCTTCTTGAGTGTTGTTGGAGCTGCACGCATCCAAGCAAGTGGAGAGTATTCCATCACACTCCCGACTTGTGCCTTGAAGATGGTGGAAAGGCTTTGGGGACTCAGGAGGTGAGACACCCATCGCAGAATACCCAAGTCTGACCTGCTCTTGTTGCAACAGTGTTTATGTGGCTGGTCTAGCTAAGCTTCGGGTCAATGGTGACTCCCAGGATGTTGATGGTGGGGGATTCAGCGATGGTAATGCCATTAAATGTCAATGGGCGGTGGTTAGACTCTCACTTGTTGGAGACAGTCATTGCCTCGCATTTGTGTGACGCGAATATTACTTGCCACTTATCAGCCCAAGCCTGAATTCGTCCAGGTCTTGTTGCATGCAGGCATGAGCTGCTTTGTCATTGCAGCTTCAGCCACTTTCAGCAGAATTTGATTGACAATGCCATGGCCATGATTAAACGTATCTTAGGTGATTATAATGGCCTCAAAGATTATCTGTATTTGCCAGCAGATTCGAGATGTATTTGGGGTGGGTAAGAATCTTTGGTGGCTGAAGTTAAACCTCACATCAGGCTTTCCCGTGTGGACAAGAGTGGGTGGTTGTTGTGTCCACACACTTGCAGCCAGATGGAGGCAGGATTGGCATCACCAGCCAGAATTCCCACTCGTCCCACCTCCTCTGTCATCATTTAATGTACTTGCAAGAAGCGAGCATTCAGCATATTTTGGAAGTGAAAATGGAGCCCACAAGAGCCAGTTTCACGGCTTGGAATATTCAGAAGAAGACCTTTTGCCAGCAGCTCAGTGGCCTTCCTGCAATGGGGCCACTTTTTTTTCCTTTTTGCTTCATTCTTTCAGCCAGACCTGCCAGCTTTGCCTACAAGCTGCAGGAAAAGCATCATATTTTGATGAGCCCACTCGTCCCGCAGTGCCAATACTGGTCCAGGCACCACCAATAATGGAAATTGCCCAACTCCAGAAAATCCAATAGCATCAGGTTTATATGTAACTGGCAGGTGTTGGGGTAAAAGAAAGACTTCTCTTCCTTGGGGCGGACTACCTGATATAGGTAATCGACACCTCGCCCTTCGCCCTCCGTATAACGTCCACGGAATCAAACAAACAAAACCTTAGGTTCAACCGGCTTTATTTCGAGCAAATGCAAGGGAGGGTTCAATTGTGGAACCTTCAAAATAGAAGAGGTTTCAAGTATAATTTATAGAGGTTTTGGAGAGGAGCTACACTCCTACAAAATCATCGATAGGTCTATTGCTATCAGCGGAGTTACATTGATTTTTTGTCTCTTATCAGACTGGCTCTGAGTGGTACATGCAATTGTGCATCTCCCATCATATGTTAATCGTGTTGTTCCATGATTTGCACTGTGCTATAGTCCAAATGATGCCTGAAGTAACTGTTCCCAAAAAACTGGATTTCTTATCTCTTCCTCAGAAACTTCTAATCAAAATTATAACTGCTGACTTGTTATGTGTTACTAAGGTTAAGGATTGAATTAACCATACTGTTTTAATTCGTTATAAGTGTGCTATATCTACATACAATCATCGATTCCTCAGACCCTCCTAATATTGATTAGTTCACTACCTTCAGAATTGTGTTCTGACCACCTATCTGTCTGCTCTTTGTCTGCTACAATTCTATATCCCTTTCAGCGGGTAAAAGAAATCTTGCTCCACCAAAGATAAAGTGGTGAACCGCAATTGTGGGTTTTGGGCTCAATGTGTTTATAGGGCTGATTTTTCAGATGCTCATGCTGGGGAGTACAACATGTTGGCAACACTTCACCTAATGACAGAAGTGCACTGTGCCAGAGGTCAGAGAGTAGTGCCCTACTTTCTTTTCAGGGCTTATTCATTCTTGGGATGTGGGCATCGCTGGGAAGACTGGCATTTATTGTCCATTCTTAGTTGCCCTGAGAAGGTGGTGGTCGGCTTGAACCGCTGCAGCTCGTGTGGTGAAGAGTGCTATTAGGTAGGAAGTTCCAGGATTCTGGCCCAACAACAATGAAGGATGGTGTGTGATTAGAAGGAAACTTGGAATAGTGTTGCCATGCACCTGGTTCCCTTGTCCTTCACGGTGGTGGAGGTCGCGGTTTGGGAGGTGTAGCCGAAGAAACCTTGATGAAATGCTGTAGTACATCCTGTAAATGGTACACACTCCAGCCGCAGTACACCGTGGTGGAGGGAGTGGATGTTTAGGCTAGTAGATGAGGTAGCGATCAAGTGGGCTGCTTTGTTCTCGATGGTGTCGAGCTTTCTGAGTGTTGATGGAACTGCACTCATCCAGGCAAGTGGGGAGTATTCCCTCACACTCCTGACTTGGCTTTGGAGAGGCTTTGGGGAGTTAGGAGGTGAGCCACTCACCACAGAATACCTACTCTCTGTACTGCTTTAGTAGCCATGGCATTTATGTGGTTTGTTCAATTGAGTTTCTGGTCAAGTGACCTCCGAATGTCAATAGTGGTGTATTTTGAACATGTAAGATAAGAACATAAGAATTAGGAGCAGGAGTAGGCCATTTGGCCCCTCGCGCCTGATCCCCCATTCAATAAGTTCATGGCTGATCTTCTACCTCAATATCCTGCAATATCCCCATATCCCATGATTCCATTAATATTCAAAAATCTATCAATCTCTGTCTTGAATGTACTCAAAGACTGAGCTTCTACAGCCCTCTGGAGTCGAGAATTCCAAAGATTCACAACCCTCCGAGTGAAGAAGTTTCTCCTCATCTCAGTCCTAATTGGCTAACCCCTTATTCTGATATTGTGATCCTTGGTTCTAGACTCCCCAGCCAGGGGAAACATCCTCCCTAAATCTACCCTGTCTAGCCTGTAACATAGTTCCAGCTAGTGGCCTACTGCTCCACCTAGTGGACTACTGTGGTAATGTAGCCATTGCTGTAAATGCAATAAAGACATCAGGTGAAAGGTCACCTGACAAGTTCCTGCGTTAACAGCCATCTTTGGTGTGTTTGTGAGGTCATAAGGAATATATCACATTGGCGATAAAGAATAGGATAATTGGATTCCCGAGCTGAAATTTTTGTTGGTGGATGCTTCCAGCCAAACAACAGAGAGACTAGAGAGGTCCTTTATTTGCAGAACAGTTACAAATCCAAGGTAAACTATAAGCACACTTGGCTGAATTGCCAGAGTCAGATGGCCATGTCTATGGGAATAATAGGGCACTTGGGTGAGTTCCAACGTGACCGAGAGACTTTTGGAGCATATGTGGAGCAGCTAGAAATATTTTTCACCGCGAACAGTATCATCAAAGTGATGAAAACCATAACGTGGTGGTGTTGGAAAGAAAACGGGCTATTTTCTTGACTGAAGCAGACCCCAAGGTATATGAAACCCTGAAAAGTTTGTTTGTTCCTATCTAGCCAAAGGATACATCACTCATGGAGATTCTAAGGCATTTAGAACAGCAGTACAGTCTTGAGCCCCTGGAACTTGCTCAAAGTTATTGTTTTGGAATACGAATTCAATTGAATGACGAGAGTATCAGTGAGTACATTGTAGCTTTAAAAAAGCTATCCATTCACTGTCATTTCAGAAACTTTCAGGATTGAGCATTGCACGACCACTTTGTTTGTGGGATGAAAAATGAAGCAATCAGGAGAACGTTGTTGACAACTCTTAACTTGACTTTTGATTTAACTTGTCAGACAGCTATGTCGATGGACGTGGCCAATCAATACTCCCGAGAATTTCGTACCATTTCCAGTCATCAGCCAACCGAGGTGAATTGCCTGCAGGTTAAAAGTAAAAGGCAGTTGGGCCCCAAGGCCTCAGCAACTGGCCAAGGTAACAGAGCATTGAAGTCGTGCTATCGGTGTCTGGGACAACACATTGCTCAAAGTTGTACATATGTGAAGGCAGGATGTTTCTTCTGCAGGAAAACTGGGCACCTTGCAAAGGCATGCTGACTGAAGTGTAAGCCAACTTTCAAGGCTATAAATAGAAATCCCCAAAGAGTACATAGCATGGAAGAAAAGCAACAGGATGAAGAGATACATATCATCAGGAGCACGAGGGTATCTAACAGCGATTCAAAAAGTATCATCATCCAAGTAGATGTTGCAGGAACCAGGATACCCATGGAAATCGACACTGGTGCATCCATGAGTGTAGTACCGGAATCGCTATATCTCGACAAATTGCATGATTTCCCATTGGAGAAATCCAAGATAGAGCTACGAGGATATTCAGGAGAGAACATTCCTGTGGTAAGTTGTATCACCGTACCGGTGAAATACAAGGATCACTTTCAGAGCTTGCCTCTTTTAGTGGTGGCAGGAGATGTCTGCCTTACTAGGAAAAAATTGGTTGGGATCACTGAAGCTGGATTGGAGTGAGATTTTTCATGTTGAAATGAGATATGCATCAAAGGATAATGTCATCAAGAATTATCTGAATGTGATCTACGAAACAGGCAGTCCGATCCAAGGCTTCAAGGCAAGTGTCAGGATACAGAAGGATGCTAGACCAGTTTACTGCAAGCCATGTGCCATACCATATGCACTCAAGGAGAAAGTTGAGCAAGAACTCAAAAGACTAGAGACTGAGAACTTTATCTCTAAGATAGATCCATGTGTTTGGGCTGCACCCATTGTTGATGTACCTAAGTCATATGGTAAGGTAAGGTTCTGTGGTGATTATAAAGTAACCGTAAACCAAGTTCTAGAGGGTAATCTCCCCAATACCTTGCCAAATGTAGAAGATTTGTTCACAACACTGACAGGTGGTCAGATCTTCTCAAAGTTGGAGCTTACAAATGCCCAAATGCCGACTTACAACTGAAATTAGATGAGGAGTCCAAGTCATGTTTGATTATAAATACTCATCTAGACCTATATCAATTTAAAGGACTACCATTTGGAGTTTCTTTTGCCCTCGCCATATTCCACAGCGTGATGAACCAGATTTTGCAAGGTATTGAAGAGGAAGTATGTTATTTAGATGACATACTAATTTCAGCAATAAACAGGCAAATCCAAAATAACGTATTAAATGAAATGTTCAAACGGCTAGAGAAGCACAGAGTACGAGTGACTGCTCGCAAGTGAGTTATTTCAAAACTCGGTGGAGTACTGAGGGCACAGAGTAGACAAAGATGGTTTACATCCAACCAGGGGAAAGCTGGATGCAATTAGAAATGCACCCACTCTCAAGAATGTCACTGAACTTCGATCATTTTTGGGTCTTTTGAACTATTATGGGAGGTTCCTACCAAATTTGGTTACAATGTTACATCCACTGAATGAACTATTGAAAACACAGGTCCAGTGGAAGTGGTCAGATGAATGCGATGCAGCATTCAAGGAGTGTAAAAGCCAGTTGATAGAGAGCACCATGTTAGTTCACTATGACGTATCTAAGGAGATCAAGCTAGCATGTGACGCCTCCCCGTATGGAGTTGAGGCAATGATCTCTCATGTACTTCATGGGGGGAGGAGAGACCAATTGCTTCTGCTTCACACACTCTCAGTGAATGTAAAGAGAATCATGATGGAGGTAGAATAAGAGAGATAAGTGTGAAATTAAATCAAAAGATGAGAGTGAAGAACCATCACCATAAAAGATTAAAGTGGTTACCAGGAAGAGAGGTGAAGATATGTGGTCCTCGCACATATTTGGTCAAGATGTTTGATCATGGACGGGTTAGGTTTGTTTACATTAATCAATATTTTACCTACAGATGTGGAAGGAAAGTTGGAATAATTCGATTATTTCTGATTCATAGCAAATCCTACATCAAATGTACTAGAAACAAGTCCAAGAGAAAGTCAGAATTTAAATCTGAGTCCGAGTCAGGCAGACAAAGTCTGAAGTTGTAGAGAGTTCAAATGTAAATCAAGAGCATCCCTTGGAGAAAAACTTTCCTCAAGATCAGCCTAGAAAGAGTCTGAGTTCGACACCATGTTTGGAAGGTTCTGTGCGAGAGTCAAGGTATCCTCTTCAAACAGAAAAACAGTGGTTAAGTTTGATTTGTAAATATGGCAAAATAAGTCCATATCTTTTATTATGCATAACCATGCAAGTTATGTATGATGATTGTTTGTTATAGTTACCTCTTCATTAAGGAGGGAGAAATGTACTGCTGTGATAAGGCAGCCATTGCTGTAAATGCAATAAAGTCATCAGGTGACAGGTCGCTTGACAAGTCCCTGTGTTATCAGCCATCTTTGGAGTCCTTGTGTGTTTGTGAGGTCGTAAGGAATATATCACATAGCCCTGTAAGAATTGTGCATGTTTCAATGAGATCACCTCTCATTCTTCTAAATCTAGAGGATTTAGGCCTAGTCTGCACAATCTCTCCTCATAGGACAATCCCCCCATCCCAGGAATCAGTCTGGTGAACCTTTGCTGTACTCCCTCTATGACAAGTATATCCTTCCTTATATAAGGAGACCAAAACTGTACACAACACTCCAGGTGCAGTCTCAACAGGGCATAATCATCATCATCATCATAGGCAGTCCCTCAAAACGAGGATGACTTGCTTCCACACTAAAAGAAGGATGAGTTCACAGGGTGTTTCAATGAAGCA